>NC_045554.1:19718971-19848971 GCF_009769535.1 Thamnophis elegans
AGGCGGAGCAATATGAGAGGAGTACGGATGAAAATAAAACATATATATGGACACGGGTAGAGGCAGGATGAGAGGAATTGGAAAAGGAAACCGAGAGAAGCATTTGAATGTTTAAATTGCTTTATAGAGAAGGAGGTAAAAGGGATAAATT
Organism: Thamnophis elegans; assembly: GCF_009769535.1. NCBI lineage: Eukaryota > Metazoa > Chordata > Lepidosauria > Squamata > Natricidae > Thamnophis > Thamnophis elegans. Next base: position 19,719,123 of record NC_045554.1, read on the forward strand.
AAAGGTTTAGATATTTAGATAAAGAGATAAGGCCCCTAGCTAGAGAATTTCATTTGATTAACTTACTTGGTTTCAACATAGTTTGAAATCCTGCAAGTACTAAATTAACTGAAATTAGGAATGATGTACATTGGTAAGTTTAAATAATGATGGGAAGCTGAGCCCAATGTAGAGAGTTTATTGATTTTTCCCGTTTTTCTTTTTGTTGTTGTGTTCTTTTTTATTCCCTTTTTTTTCCTTTATCTTTATCTTTAATTTCTAATCGATTTGGTTTTTAATATACTCCAGACTGGTGCTTGATAAAGAGTTATGCCGGGTATGGACCTGGAAGTCGGAAGGATTAGGAGGGGGGTTACGGGGGGAGGGGGGGGAGGGGTGGAAATATAGTTTCAATTTTTCAGAACAATAAGAACACACTTGTACTGTTGCTCTTTTTTCTTTTTTTTTTTTCTCTTTTCCTTTATTTTCCTTTTTTTTTCATTTTTTTTTTAAATTTTAGTGTAAAATATAAATTGAATAGATTAATGAATGGTAGAAATACACCAAAGTGAGGAGTAGAGGGAAAGAAGAGGGAGAAGTAAAGAGGGAGTGAGAGGGGAATGTAAGGAGGGTGAGATGGAGGGAAGGGGAGAAAGGAATGTCTGAGGGGGAAGGGAAGTAGAAGAGGGGAATGCTGGAGGGGAGAAATGAAAGTTGGAGGGGGAGAAGAAAGGGTGTATGGAGGATTGAAGTGCTATGTTGGTTTTCCATGGTGGAAGATGAGTTGTGTTTATTGCTTTTTTTATAAATGCACAGTATATAAGTGATAGTATAAATGAAAATGAAAATGAAATAAAACAGTTTTCAACAAAAGATTTCTCTGCCAGCTGAGGAAGGAGGTCCAAAATCTGCTTGTGTTTCTCTGATGGAAGTACTCCCAGTTCCTCGGAAGAACAGATAAGAATATGAATTGTGCTTAGATTTTCCTCTGGTGTTCAAAAGACAGGCAGTTTGCAGCAGAAGGAGAAGATTTCTATTAGGAAGGAAGGAAAGAAGGAAGGAAAATGAAAAAGATCTTCATTCAGTCAGTGGATCCACACAGTACTTTGTCAAACTAAACCAGAGAGCCTGCTCTGCTTTGGCTCTTATTCCACTTCAACTTTCTGGATGGCTTATTCTCTCCCAAGTGTGGAACAAGAAAAGCAGTAGTAGGGAACAGGAGGCGGAAGGGCCATGTTGGGAAATAATAGGAAACTGAGGGTGGAAGAAGCCTAGGGCATCTGCTGAGCTGGACTGAGGCCGGGTTCTAAGGCTAATGGATGAGCCAAAGTTTATGGAGGTACTGTGAAGATGAAAAGCAGAAAACTGGAAGACAAATGTAGGAAATAACTTTTTTTAAAAAAAATAAAGGTGTTTACTCTGAATAATGCCACACTTTTCTCAGTGATGTGCACCCTAATTTAAATATTCATGTGATGATTCTTCCAAAGCCACCATTGGCTAAATTCCTAGAAATCCTTGTTTTACAGCCTGGCTTTCCCTGGATATATTACCCTGTATGCCTGGGAATCTGGGAAGTCATTGTTCCAATACTTCTAGGAAATGCCCATTTAGAAATCTGACACAAGGAAAGAAAATGGTTTGATCATAAAAATGTTCTCCGGTGATTCTAATGCCTTTAGAAGTAATTACAAAATGCACTATTTTAGGAGAGGTATTTGAATGCCTATTTTCATGTTTACAGGCATCATTGATACTCAAATATAAGCAGATAAAATCTCTTGGTGAACTGAAAAGCCTTTCACAAATTTACTCCTCCCTCCTTTCTATTTCCATCCCCACTCAGATAAGGTCCCATGGAGCAGCCCCTGGCCGGAATTCAGGTGGTCCTGCTGGCCCTCTTCTGGCACTCATGGCTGCCTTTCCTCCAAGCTCCCAGCCAGGCGCAGGGGCAGCCTGTGCAGTTTCACTCTCTGTGAAAACATCCTCTTAGCTTGCTTCTCGTGGTCACTGTTACTTTGCTGATTGTTAGATATCCAGAGTTGTGTGTTGATAGTCAGCCATATACATTTATAGTCGTGCTTTCCAGCCTTGGCAATTTCAAGATGTGTGGACTTCAACTCCCAGTATGGCTAATGCTGTCTCATAAGGGTGCCATGGCTGAAAAACATTGTTCTATTGAATGAATAATTGCATGGGTAAGCAAATACATGTAGAGTGTATATGTTGGGGGTGGGGAGATGCTTTAAGAGAAAGGACAAGATCTGCCAACCATTTTCCCCATGAAATAGAAATACAGGAGTGGGCTCTAGTTTGCTGACCTGGCCAGTCGGCAACCTACAACTGCAGCCAACTGAGACACCGGCAGAGGTAGGCTTGTTGCCCTGGAGACAGAAGCCACTTATAGCCAGGTTGGTGAGTCAGCTGTTGGCAGGATTAGCAATGTCCCCTCCATGAAGCAATACCTGGCATTTCCTAGAGAGGCAGGGCAATCTAGAAGGCAGGCGTTCTGGTACTCAAGACAATCACCTGTTCCCCATCTGTGCTCATTCCCTGCCCCAGGGAAGGGCCCACTGTGCTCCATTTTGCCCATAGAGGCTGGGACACCCTGGGCTCTCAAGTAGGATAGTCTGAAAAGTGCCAGGCAGGGGCCCAGTTTAGGAACCCAATGCTCCCTGTTTTTTCTGGCTTTTCACTTTCCTTACTGCAAAAATGACTGAGAAGATTCCAGTTTAATTAAACAGAAACTGAAAGAATTGTGGATATAGTTGGCAATGCTAATCAGGCCAGCAGAGACCCACTTTACCATCAGTTGTAGTGGGCTACATCTAGACATCTATGGGTGTGAAGTGCTTCCACTGGGCTATCACTGACTCCCATGAGAGTTGCCCCTCTGCTCCCACCCCCAGGAGAGGCAGTGGGATCTGTTCTGAAAACCTGCAAAGATACTTCTTGGCCTCCAAGGGGACCTGTTTGGTAACCCTTCCTTCATTACCTGACCAGGACCACCAAACCTTCCTACCTGTCCCAAAGTTGGGGACCCAGTGAAAGGGGCAAGAAAGGGTCAGGCCCCACTGTTGCTGCTTGTCACTCTGCCTCTGGCACACAGAAGGTCACCCAAGCAAGACATAAGGCAGACTCCATCCCCTCTTTACGGCTTCCTTGACCAGGGCATGCTGCCCACCTGCTCTTGTTCCATCCCTCAAAGGGAGACCTATTCATCCTAGTTGGTCTCCTGTGCACTAGATTCTTCTGGGATTCTCCTTCAAGGATCTGGCTGATATACTGCAGTTACTCAAGAAAAGATAGGACTCCAACTCCAGTCAGCCCAAACTAGCACAATTAACATCAGGAATGGTGGAAGTTCCTAACTTGGACTCAGCAAAAATGCCTTCACCTATCTTCCTGATACTGTTCCCTCTAAGGTGCACGGCTGCGCGGCCGTGCATGTGGCAAGAAAACACCGCACAGCCGTTTCTAACTGCCGCGCAGTGATTTCTGTCACAGGCTCCGGAAGCTGAGGGGCCTCAGAAAATCATGGGTGCGGGGACAGCGGCAGGAGCTTACACGGCACAGCCGGTGTCCTAGAACCTCCTAGGCGCCGGCTGCACCGCTCATTACCGTCAGTCGGCCCATGTTCAGCAAAGCAAACGCGGGGAAGTCCTTTGCAGGTGGCTAGAACTGGCCTCCTGCAAAGGACCTCCCCAGACTTGTTTTGATGAGCATGGAGCGACTGTCGGTAGTTTGTGCCGGCCGCAGCCGCTCAAACTAGCATCAGTCGGCCCATGTTCAGCAAAGCAAGCCCGGGGAGATCCTTTGTGAGCGGCCAATCATAGCTGCTTGCACCCGGCGCTGTGACTGAGGTGAACCCCCAAAGCCCCTGCTGCCATCAGAATATCTGCTGCCGCCTCCTCCAACAGCACTGCTGGATTTGCGGCCCAATGCTGCGGTTGAGGTGAAGCCGCCAAAGCTCCCGTCCGTCAGCACCCCCACCCATGGCAGTGGTGCCTCTCCATCCACGCGGAGCACCTGAGCTGGCCCACGCATTATCCCTCCCCCTTCCTCTGTGGGAAATTATCATCCAGCCCTCTCCCAGAAAAATGAAATATCCTAGGAAATATTGAAAAGGCAGAATATTTCTCTGGATGTGAAAAGAAAGAAACATGCTTTAAAAGACAGAATAGTTGCCTGTAGCTTCCTGCCCATCCACACTTTGTCAATAGGCCATTGAGAAGGCCAGGCTAGCCCACTTTACATTATAAAGACTTCTCCATTGCAGCTGTAGGGGGAAGGGATATTACTCAACTCTCCACATGGCATCTGAAAACTCATCTATACCTGGATTCAAAACAGCCTAGAGAGTAGCCCCCTGCATGGCACCATGGGAATCTGACAACCAATCAGAATACATTTCTTACACAGGAACAGGAAACAGAGAGGTGGGATTAAACAGGGTATAAAAAGCCTAGCAAGCCCCTTCCTCAGCCCTTCTCTCTTCTTCTCCACCAACATTGAAGCATGTGATCACCCTTTTCTGTTCAGGGCTCAAGCCATGTGGCCCATCTTTCCAAGCAGTCTCCATGTCTCCAGTGTCTTTTTCCCCACTTGGAGCTGAACCCAGAAGGACATTTCTTTCAACACCTCCTCTGCTGTGCTTTTGAGGAGCCATGAGGCCACAGGAGCTAGTAGAAAGGTGGCAGAGGGGGCAGAAGCAGGAAAAAAAGGCCTCATGGCTTCTCAAAAGCACAGCAGAGGTGGAGGCGGCGGCAGGGGTAACCCGGGGCCCAGCTGAGGTGCTCTGAGTGGAGGGGGAGGCACCGCCACCACTCCCATGGGCGGGGGCGCCAGCGGGAGCTTTGGCGGCTTCACCTCAGCTGCAGCGCTGGGCAGCAAATGTGGTGGTGCTGGTGGAGGAGGAGGAGGCGGCAGCAGCAGTTATTCTAGTGGCGGCAGGGGCTCGTTGGCATCTTCAGCGGCAGCCCTGCCCCCTGTGAAAAAAAACCGAAGATGGAGCAGATCCACGCAGATGACGTCGCCGCAACATGACTGGAGGAGGAATTCTGGGAGTTGAAGTCCACAAGTCTTAAAGCAGAAGTCCACAAGTCTTAAAGCAGAAGGACATTTCTTTCAACAATTGGCGACCCACAGATGGGGCTCCAAGCTAGCCTAACAAATGGATATGGCCCAGGTAAGCCTCCCATGCCGGCACAGACCACATTGAGTCTGTGGGTGGACTTTATCTTGGCCTTAACCATTGGATCTAGGTTTTAAAGGGGTTTTGAGTTTGAGCTCAAAGGCTGCCTGGAAAGAAGGTGAGTACCTCTAAATTTTAATTCTCTAAAATGTAATTTAAAGTATGGCAAAGCATGGGAAATTTGTGTATGCGTGCATGTGTGGGATCCTTCTCCTGATCACAGCTGGATCTTGGTTCCTCTGTGTGTTTTACCAAGAGAGCCTGGAAAGTATTAGTGTCCGGCCAGAGCACAGGACCTTCTGTTAGGGAAAGGAGAGTGTGTGTGAAAATGGAAATGAATGAAAATTTTGTTGTTGCTGCTGTTGTCCTGTGAAAGCAAAAAAAAAAAAAAAAGCAAAGGCCTATTGTGAGTGAAAAGAGTAGAGGTACCTGGTACTAAGTGCAAGAGGGTCCTAGGGTCCTCAAGGATCACCTTTTTTGATCCTAAACCCAGATGATTCCCCAAGAGAAACGGAGCAGTTCTCTCTCCATTTTTATATCATTGTTTGCTAGCGTACTATCGCAGTGCTCCGTACATTTTAACGTATGGTGAGTGCTTGGGGTGTGACTGTGTTGTATGTATGTACCCACTTTTTATTTTATAGTTGTATTTGTGTTTTTTAAATTGTTGTGGGGGAGTGTCTGTTTGTATGAGTGTGTACGTCTGAGAAGGCTGGGACTATAACCGGGTACCTCCTACACTGAGTACTTTGCAGAAGTGTTAGGGAGGCCTGGTTTAACCCCTAGCCTTAGAATGTATGGTTCGAAGGGCTTGCCAGGGATGTCAACCGCTGTAGGGGAGGGTGGGGGCCCTATGGACACGGGAGTGGGCCGGAGCATTACGGTCCTAACTGGGAGGGGCAGATATGGTGGGGACTTTAGGGCGAGCCATTACCGGGGAAGGAGGGTTCGCTATGTTACAGAGATCCTTCCTTCCGGCCCTATCAGTCCCACTCCAAGGCCAGATGGCATGAGTAGTCAGGGCCCTGGTCTCAGGCTGCTGTTGCTAAATGCCAGTTCTGTGGTTCACAAGGCTCCCCTCGTCCGGGACTTAATTTTAAATGAGGGGGCAGACCTGGCATGTATTACTGAAACCTGGCTGGGCCCGGAGGGAGGAGTTCCCGTCACCGAGATGTGCCCAGAAGGTTTTCAGGTGCTTCACCAGCCGCGACCCCAGGAAAGGGGTGGGGGAATGGCCGTTGTTATCCGAGATTCTTTAGTTCCTCAGGACCCCTGCTCTGGAGCTTGTCGAGTCCTTGCTGGTGAGGTTGGACCCTGGGGGTCAAGTGGGCATGCTGCTAATGTACCTGCCTCCCAACAGCGTTGCAGCAGCCCTCCCCTCGCTCCTCGAGTCAGTAGCTGAGCTGGCAGTTGAGTTCCCCAGGCTTATGGTGCTGGGGGATTTCAACTTGCCTTCGCTCGGCGAGCACTCTGATGGGGCACAGGAGTTCATGGCTTCCATGACAGCCATGGGCTTGACCCAAGTAATTCGGGATCTGACTCACTCGGCGGGTCACACACTTGACCTCGTATTTCTCTCGGAGCAGTGGAGTTGTGATCTTGGTCTCAGGGGCATTGAGATCTTGCCCCTGTCGTGGTCAGACCACTGCCTACTGAGGCTCGACTTTCGGAGGCCAATCCCCCACTGTAGGGAGGAGGAACCGACTAGGTGGTTCCACCCCAGGCGCCTTATGGACCCTATGGGCTTTCAGACGGTGCTTGGTGTTATACCTGATACTCTCGCCCGCGATTCGGTCGGGACTCTGGTCGCTGCTTGGAACTCGGCGGCGGCAGGGGCCCTTAACCGGATTGCGCTTTTACAGCCGATCCGCGGCAGTGGATCCAGGAGGGCTCCTTGGTTCACTGAGGAACTCCGGGAGATGAAGCACCAAAAGAGACGCCTAGAGCGCCGCTGGAGATCCAGTAAGTCCGTGTCAGACTGAGCCTTATTAAAATCCTGCATCAGAGCCTACCTCCGGGCAATCTGGACATCAAAAAGAACTCATATTGCCGCTCTGATAGCTTCCGCTGAGTCACGCCCAGCTGCCTTGTTTGGGATAGCCCGTTCCCTCCTTAAAGGGAGGGATACAGGCACTCCCTTACAAGGTAAGGCTGAGGAGTTCGGCCAATTTCTCGCGGATAAAGTGGCTCGGCTTTGGGCAAACCAGGACTCCAATTGCGCAGAGCCAGACGAGGTACCGGGGGAGGGTCTTGAGCGACATCGTTGGATTGATTTTCAGTCTGTTACCCCTGAGGAAGTGGACAAGGCCATCGGAGCAGTGAGTGCCTCCACTTGTGTACTGGACCCATGTCCCTCCTGGCTGGTCACGAACAGCAGGGAGGTGACACGGGGCTGGATCCAGGTGATAGTGACCGCGTCTCTCCGGGAAGGGTCCTTTCCCCCCTTTAAAGGAGGCGGTGGCGAGACCCCTACTGAAGAGACCGTCCTTGGATTCAGCCATTTTAAATAACTATCGTCCAGTCTCCAACCTCCCCTTTGTTGGGAAGGTTGTTGAGAAAGTGGTGGCCTCTCAGCTCCGTTGGTCCTTGGAGGAAACCGATTATCTAGACTCCTTCCAATCTGGTTTCAGGCCTGGCTACAGCACGGAAACTGCTTTGGTCGCACTGACCGATGATCTCTGGAGAGCCAGAGATGGGGGCCGTGCCTCCGTTCTGGTTCTCCTGGACCTCTCAGCGGCCTTTGATACCATCGACCATGGTATCCTGCTGCGACGGTTGCGAGAGGTGGGGGTGGGAGGCACTGTCCTTCGGTGGTTCTCCTCCTACCTCTCGGGCAGGTCGCTGTCGGTGTTGGTTGGAGGACAGAGGTCGACCCCTAGGTCCCTTACTTATGGGGTGCCGCAGGGGTCGGTCCTGTCCCCCCTCCTGTTCAACATTTACATGAAGCTGCTGGGAGAGATCATCCGACGGAACGGGATAAGATACCACCAATATGCGGACGATACTCAATTGTATCTGTCCGCCCCGTGCCAGCTCAGTGAAGCAGTTGACGTGATGTGCCAGTGCCTGGAGGATGTGAGGGTCTGGATGGGGGTGAACAGGCTGGCTCTCAATCCTGACAAGACCGAGTGGCTTGTGTTTTTTCCTCCCACAAATTGGCTAAGTATTCCATCTCTCAGGCTGGGGGGTGAAATTATATGCCCCTCAGATAGGGTTCGCAATTTGGGAGTCCTCCTGGACCCACAGCTGACTTTAGATCACCATTTGTCGGCTGTGACCAGGGGGGCATTTGCCCAGGTTCGCCTGGTGCACCAATTGCATCCCTACCTGAACCGGGAGAATCTTACAACAGTCACTCATGCCCTTGTGACCTCAAGACTTGACTACTGCAATGTGCTCTACATGGGGCAGCCCTTGAAGAGTGTTTGGAGACTTCAGCTTGTCCAGAATGCAGCCGCGCGAGCGATCGTGGGTACACCTCGGTACACCCACGTTACACCTATCCTCCGCGAGCTGCACTGGCTACCTATTGGTCTCCGGATAGGCTTCAAGGTGCTAGTCGTCACTTATAAAGCCCTACATGGTATTGGACCTGGGTACCTGAGAGACCGCCTTCTGCCGATTACCTCTCATAGACCCATTAGATCCCACAGATTAGGCCTCCTCCGTATTCCATCTGCCGGCCAACGTCGGCTGGCGACCACTCGGAGGAGGGCCTTCTCTATGGCTGCTCCGGCCCTTTGGAACAAGCTCCCTGTGGAGATTCGGACCCTCGCCACCCTTCGGGCCTTCCGGACGGCCGTGAAGACCTGGCTGTCCCAGCAAGCCTGGGGTTGAGTTCCCCCCCCTACTCGAATTTGCTGTGTCTGCTGTGTTTTTTAAACCATCTGTATTGTCTGATTGTTTTGTCTTACTTTTTTGTAATTGTTCCCCTTCCCTTGGCTTTTGTTCAGCCGCCCTTAGTCCCTTCGGGGAATAGGGCGGCCTACAAATTGAATAAATTCCAATTCCAATTCCAAGAGGAAGGGATCGAATACTTCATGGGGGAATTGAAGTCCTTCCCAGAATCTTTTTTTTCCTGAAACTTACAGGGTGGGTGGTCACCTGTTCGGTATTGTTGGGAAGATGGCGCCCAGGCGTTTTGCTCCAGACGATAAGGAGAGCAAACGCCGGAAAAACATCTGAAAACTTTGAAATTTATGCGCCCGAAGAAGGTCCCGGGGATGTCCGGAATCCAGGGGACCCGAGGAGCCCAAACCTTTGTGGGGGTCGCCATTTCTGAGCGACCCCGGACAGTGCGATCTCGAAGGTCTGTGAACGGCGAGCCGCCCGCGTTATCCGACAGTGGGGGGGGCGGCGTCGTGTCAGCGTTTTTCGATCCAGGCGATTTCCTTTGGACTATTGAGCCACAGCACTGGGGTTCTATGGGACTATTGCCGCCTTGGAAGGAGAGAAAATTGATAGGACCAGCCCAGTCCCTTGCAGGGGTCGCCGTTTCTAGACGCCCCCGGGCTTTACAACTTTGGGGTTTTGGGCTCCGCGAGTTGTTTGCATTACTTGGCGGTGGGAGGGGTAACATCACGCCGGCTGCAACGGTGGTGGCTTTTCGCCTTTCTACCTGGCTTCTCTGCCTGGCTTATCGAACTTTTTCTACCAGGCTTATTGAACTGCCTCATTGGGGCTGTGTGAGACCATCATCATCTTGGAGGGAGAGAGAACGTATCGGAGCAGTGGGGGGACTGAGCAGAGTGGATGGGTGGTTTCCCCCGATGCTGCACCAGCCCCTCCGGATGGCCCCTTTCTCCATCCAGCCTTACTTCCCTCCCAGCATTGCCTCCTCCCTTCTTTATCCCTGCCCAGTCAGGTGGCTCCCTGGACGTATTTTATTTCCTGCCTCCCTTTGCTTCGGTGAGGCTCTGCCTTGTGTCTTCCACGTACCATCTGTCGCCCCCTTATGGTGGGTTACTAACCTCCAGCCACATCTGATTGTGGTGTTTGGTTACCCAGACTTGCTAGCTAAGTTCCATCTGCCTTTGGTCCTGCTATCTCAGTTTCATCTGGCTCCAGACCTGCTAGCTCAGCTTTATCGGACTTTGAGTACCATCAGTAACATCACTCACCACTATTATCCTGGGAACTCTATTTGGAGCAGCACTGGTGGAAGACTACCTCCTATCCCCTTTATTTATTCCGGACTCTTTGGACTTATCCAGACCAATAGAAGAGGGGAATACGATCTACCCCACCGTATACCTTCTTCGGACTATAACTGGACGCTAATCACACCACCTATTTTACTTACTTTAATTATGGAGAGCCATTTGGCTCTATCTGGACTCGCTTTTTAACAACGTAATAAGTGCGCAATTCTATTTTTTTTTCTCCCTTTTTCTATCTTTCTATCTTTTCTTTTTTTTCTTACTGTGTTTGGGATATGTTAGGAGTATGTATGAGATTGAATGAATGATCCCACTTTTATCATTATTACTGTTGTATTTTTTGTGTTTTAATTACTATGTGGGGACTGTTTGAGTGAGTGAATGAGTATGTATGATTCGGAGGACCTGGTGGGATTTGCGGGGGCCACCGGGGTGGTTGGGGGAACTACATCCACGGGAGAGGGTCGGAGCATTGCGGTCATAACAGGGAGGGGCAGATACGGCGGGGACTTTAGGGCTGGCCATTACCGGGGAAGGAGGGTTCGCTATATCACAGAGATCCCTCCTTCCGGCCCTATGAGTCCCACTCCAAGGTCAGATGGCGCGAGCAGTCAGGACCCTGGTCTCAGGCTGCTGTCGCTAAATGCCAGGTCTGTTGTTCACAAGGCTCCCCTCGTCCGGGACTTGATAACAGACGAGGGCGCAGACCTGGCATGTATTACTGAGACCTGGCTGGGCACAGAAGGAGGAGTCCCCCTCGTAGAGATGTGCCCAGACGGATTTCAGGTGCTTCATCAGCCGAGAGCCCAGGGAAGGGGTGGCGGTGTGGCTATTGTAATCCGGGAGTCTTTAGTACCTCGTAGGATCCCTGCTCCGGAGCTTGTCGGGTGTGAGTCCCTACTGGTGACGCTGGACCTCAAGGGTCAAGTGGGTTTGCTGCTCACGTACCTGCCTCCCAACTGCGTTGCAGCAGCCCTCCCCTCGCTCCTCGAGTCAGTAGCCGAGCTGGCAGTTGAGTTCCCTAGGCTTATGGTTCTGGGGGACTTCAATTTGCCTTCGCTCGGTGAACACTCTGATGGAGCGCAGGAGTTCATGGCTTCCATGACAGCCATGGGCTTGACCCAAGTAATTCGAGGCCCAACCCACTCAGCGGGTCACACGCTCGACCTCGTATTCCTCTCGGAGCAGTGGAGTTATGATCTTGGTCTGAGGGGAAATGAGACCATTCCCCTGTCGTGGTCAGACCACTGCCTACTGAGGCTAGACTTCCGGAGGCCAAACCCCCACCGTAGGGAGGAGGAACCGACCAGGTGGTTCTGCCCCAGGCGACTTATGGACCCAGTAAGGTTCCAGACGGAGCTTGGGGTTATTCCAGATGCTCTCGCCCACAGTTCGGCGGAGACTCTTGCTGCTGCCTGGCACTCGGCAGCATCAGAGTCTCTTAACCGGATTGCGCCACTACGGCCCCTCCGGGTCAGCGGCCCACGGAGGCCTCCTTGGTTCACCGAGGAGCTCCGTGAGACAAAGCGCCGGAGGAGACGCCTAGAGCACCTGTGGAGGTCTGATAGGTCCGAGTCGAGCTGGGCACTGTTGACAGCTTGCACCAAGGAGTATATTCGGGCTCTAAGAACAGCCAAAAGATCACACATTGCCTCCTTGGTAGCGTCCGCCGAGTCCCGCCCAGCCGCCCTGTTTAGGATAACCCGCTCCCTCCTAAATAGGAGGGAGACGGAGAACCCTTTACAGGGTAAGGCTGAGGAATATGTACAGTTCTTGGCGGACAAAGTTGCTCGGTTTTGATCGGACCTGGACTCCACTCTTGCAGATCCAGCCGAGACACAAGGGAATGATCTGGCAGACCATCTCTGGGTTGAGTTTCAGGATGTTGCCTCCGGGGATGTGGACAAGGCTATGCGAGCTGTGAGCGCCTCCACCTGTATACTGGACCCGTGTCCCTCCTGGCTGGTTGCCAACAGCAGTGAGGTGACACGAGGCTGGATCCAGGCGGTTGTTACCACCTCTCTTCGGGAGGGACACCTCCCCACCGCGCTGAAGGCGGCGGTGGTGAGACCCCTCCTGAAGAAACCGTCCTTGGATCCAGCAATTCTTAACAACTACCGTCCAGTCTCCAACCTCCCCTTTGTGGGGAAGGTTGTTGAGAAGGTGGTGGCCTTCCAGCTTCAGCGTACCTTGGAGGAAGCTAACTATCTTGACCCCTTCCAGTCTGGCTTCAGGCCCGGTTACAGCACAGAAACCGCTTTGGTCGCATTGACCGATGATCTCTGGAGAGCCAGAGATGGAGGCCATGCGTCCATCCTGGTTCTCCTTGACCTCTCAGCGGCTTTCGATACCATCGACCATGGTATCCTTCTGCGACGACTGCGGGAGGTGGGAGTGGGAGGCACTGTTCTGCAGTGGTTCTCCTCCTACCTCTCGGACAGGTCGCAGTCGGTGTTGGTGGGGGGGCAGAGATCGTCCCCGAGGCCCCTTACTTGTGGGGTGCCGCAGGGTTCGGTCTTATCCCCCCTACTATTTAACATATACATGAAACCGCTGGGCGAGATCATTCGGAGGCACGGGATAAAATACCACCAATATGCGGACGATACACAGTTGTATCTGTCCGCCCCGTGCCAACTCAATGAAGCGGTGGAAGTGATGAACCGGGGCCTTGAGGCTGTTAAAGACTGGATGAGAGCTAACAAACTGGTGCTCAACCCGGAAAAGACCGAGTGGCTGTTGTGTTTTCCTCCCAAAAATTTGGTTAATGTTCCATCAATCAGGCTGGGGGGACAAAATTTATACCCCTCAGACAGGGTCCGCAACTTGGGAGTCCTCCTGGACCCACAGCTGAGTTTCGACCATCATTTGTCAGCTGTGACCAGGGGGGCATTTGCTCAGGTTCGCCTGATGCGCCAGTTGCGGCCCTACCTGAACCGGGAGGCTCTCACAACAGTCACTTGAGCCCTTGTGACCTCTAGGCTGGAATACTGCAACGTGTTCTACATGGGGCTGCCCTTGAAGAGCACCCGGAGACTTCAGCTAGTCCAGAATGCGGCCGCGCGAGTGATTGTGGGCGCACCACGGTTCGCCCACATAACACCGATCCTCCGTGAGCTGCGCTGGCTACCTGTTGATCTCCGGGTGCACTTCAAGGTCCTACTTACCACTCACAAAGCGCTCCATGGTAGTGGATCTGACTATTTGAGAGACCGCCTTCTGCCAATTACCTCCCTGCGTCCCATCAGATCGCACAGGGTAGGCCTCCTCCGAATCCCATCCGCCAGTCAGTGCTGACTGGCGACTACTCGGAGGAGAGCCTTCTCAGTTGCAGCTCTGACGCTATGGAACAATCTCCCCGTGGAGATTCGCACCCTCACCACCGCCCAGGCCTTCCGCACAGCCCTCAAGAACTGGCTAGCCCGTCAGGCCTGGGGATGAAAAATCTTAGTTTGTCCCCTCCCGAATGATGAATGAATGTTGTGCTCTATTTTTAATATTATGTATTGTCTTATGTCCTTTGTCTTTGTACCCCCTTTCCCGTGTTTTGTAAGCCGCCCTGAGTCCCCTCAGGGAAAAGGGCGGCCTATAAATTATAATAAACATTCAAACATTCAAACATTCAAACCTGGCTAAGCCAAAGTGAGCCCTGCATGTAATGGGACATGGGAAGCGTTAGTTCGCGAGTGCCACAAAAAAATGCCCTCAGAGATTTCCTTGAAGCCTGGGAAAGAAGGCAAGGAATCTATGTGGAAAATGGGCTTTGCTGAAAGATAATACAGGAAAACTAATTTGTAATTGTAATTTGGCTACATAAAGGTACTTAAAAGAAAAGGGAAAAATGTTGGGGCTTCTTTTTTCTCTTGTCTGTTTGTCTCTTTGTCTTCTATGTAACCACGTAGTTTGTTTGTTAAGATTTGTGCCTTCCCTAATTTAACAGATTTGTGCTGGGAATGTAGGATGTGAAAACCTGAGAGTTCTTCCCCCCCCCCCTCTTATTTTCTCCTTGTCCTTGTGTAAATGTGTGCCTAAGTCTTTGTGCACCCTCAAGGTAATTGTAACTAAGATGTCTCCAATCCAAAAGACAAGGATTTTAAAGTGTTCAAAGAAAGAAAAGAGTAAACTGGCAGACATTGCCTCCGCTCAGTTTGTTCTCCCCCTCCCCCACACACAAAAAAACCCAGAGTACAGAGAAGTTTTTTTCCTTCCTTCCTTCCCTATACCTTAAAGTAACAACCCAGGAAATGTTTTAAGTTCATTTACAGGAAAATTTAATCCTTGCATTTGTGTGTTTAAATGATTTTACCTGTTTATTTCCTTCCTGAAGCATGTGAATCCAGACCCCATTTCTCATCTGTGATATCCCCATAATGTTACCAGTTTATCTGTTTAGTAACTGATGATTTGAAGACCCCTGGTTTTTTTTTTTCCTAAAGGGTTATGGGTGCAAGGATCTTGTAACTTGACAGCTTTAACACTTGCATGCTTCAATGCCAGAGTGTCTGAGCCAACATGACTGGAGGAGGAATTCTGGGAGTTGAAGTCCACAAGTCTTAAAGCTGTCAGGTTTGAAGACCCCTGGGGTTTTTTTTCTAAAAGGGTTAGGGGTGCAAGGATCTTGTAACAACAGCTTTAAGACTTGCGTGCTTCAAATGCCAGACTTTCTGAGCCAACATTTTGGTTGCTAAGCAGGAGCATTGTTAAGTGATACTGATATTATATAACACTTTTAATTAAGCAGGTACCTTGAATAAACATAACTTTGAGTTTCAAATAATACTGATTTCGTTGTTATCTTAGGTGACATCTGTGAAAAAAATTCAGGTGCTCAGGCATGAAAATGTGCCGCTCAAACACTATACTTTTCTGCTCACACTGAAAAAAAATTAGAGGGAACATTGCTTCCTGACAGATTCCTGGGAAGAGATGGGATGCAACTTTGGCAGCATCCCATCCCTAGGCTCCTCAGATGGACATTAACGTAGGACAAAAGAGGAAGGAGGGTAGAAGCCGAGAACCAAATATGGGAGCCAAGGACTCTCAAGAAAGCAGAGTCCAAAGGAAGAAGCAAGTGGCCACGATGGAAACTCAGCGGTTCATGTTGCACTACCATGAACATGCCAGTAATAGAGGGTGCCCCTCAAACCTCATGTTTCCACATGGATGCACAGAATAGGGAGATGGGAAGGGAGAGTGAAAGAGGCAGGAATGAGAGTACGAGAGAGGCAGTCAGATAAGAGAGGAGAAGCACAAAACCACAGGTGGCCCTGGAAGACTTTGATGCTCTTCTGTCCTTTGATTTGGAAGAGGGAATTGAGGAGGCACTTGTCAAGTTTGCAGATAATGCAGAAGTGCAAGGAATAGCTCTTTGTTTAGGTGAAGCATGGGTAGAAAAATATCTAGAGTGATGAATGAATAGAATGGAATTGAACAGGGAGGAAATAAAACTTCATGTTTGCACAGGGAGAAAGTTAGGACATATGTAGATGTGAGAGGACCAGTTTTGCAGAGCCCAGCTGAAAGGGGTCAGAGCCCCCCTGAACGCACAAGCTACAGGATGGTGCACTACTACCCCAAAGGCGAAAGATGACCTTGGGGTGCATTGATGCATTGAAGGGAAGAGCCTCTGTCAGGAAGGCTTTATCAGCTCCTACACTGAGCAGGCATTGGACTAGGACAGTGGTCACCAACCTTTCTTTAGTTTAGTTTAGTGTCACTGCACCTTGTACAACGAAATTAAATGCGATCTTCAGTTTACAATGACAGTTCAGGTTGTGGTTGTGAAGGAATCATGTGCAGTCCATTAAGCACATCATCAGGTGGTGGTTGGTTTCCTCATTGACTTGACTTATTGGAAGCTGGCAGTGAAGATCACAAGTTGTGATGATGTGAAAGCTGTAACCATTGTAACTGTGCCAGTTGCCAAGTGCCCCAATCATGATCCGGTGACTGTGGGATTTCAGGGACCACTAAATTCATAATTTTAAGTCCCGTGGACCTCTAATATGATTTTTAAAATAGTATTTAATGCAATATAAAAAATGCAAATACTTTTTCTGCTGACCACCAAAATTTTCTCGTGGACCACCAGTGCTCCATGGACCACTGGTTGGTGACCACTGGACTAGATGACCTCTATGGTCCTTTTATGAGTCAGCGAGCACTGATAGGATTCTCTTTCCTACTCTGCCACTGTTTTTACAAGGAGAATTTATGGCTTCCCATAAACATCTGGTGATTTTATCTGCTGGGCTTTATTGCTGTTGAGCCAATTGATCTAGGTAGCTGTGCAAAGACATTGGATGCTGGCTGCCTCACACAAACTGCACTCCGCAAATATGCCATTCTGTCCTCCAGATGTTCTGTTCCCTATGTCCTTTCCTGGTCATTTTGGACAGGTCATCTGTGGCTCTCAGATGTGGAAGGATCTCCAAGCCCTTTGGAATACAGTTATTTTCAGCTGCTTGAAAACGCCCGTTTCCCCGAGGTCTCTAAGTGGAAAATGCAGCCAGATTCTCTTTTCTTTGTAGATCTGAGGGGCAAAGCGCCCAGGGGGCTGGGGAGAGCTGGAGGACATCCTTACACCAGAAATGTCACATCTACCTCAAATACTGATCTACGGAGCACTGATATTGAGTACTGATGATGTTACCTAGTTTGGGTAATGAAACGTCTGCCCCAAGCTCCCCAAGCTCAAAGAGCACCAAGGACCCCCAAGTCCTCCATTCCCCCTCTTCATCCTTCTCCTCCACTCCCCAAAACCCCCATTCCCTCCTACGGTAGCACTGAAGATGTTACCTAGCTGGGTTATGAAACGTCTTCCAGAAAACAACTAAGGCTCAGAGAGCACCAAGGACTTCTATCAAATACCGTATGTAGGAGGGAAGGACTGACAATTGGACCCTGTCTGTTTTTTGCAGACAGAAACCAACCCCCATGGCAGCAACAACCTGCAATTGCTAGGCTCTTGGTCACCAAAGAAAGTGGCCCTCCTAGCACTTTTGCTTCCGTCATGGAAAGGACTTCACTCAGGAGGGGGTCTGGTCAAGATGAAACCAAGAGGAGCAGAGCCACTGCTCAGCATCTTTCTTGGTTTCCATTGTCCTCCTTGGCTGCCTCAAAGTGCGTCAAAGCTTCAGGGCTTTCTATTTCGCTGAAATAGCTGAAGTTCAGCTACAGCACTTGACTGCAAAGCTGGTTAGTTCTAAGAGGTCCTTTCATTTAAAAAAATGAAGACATCCTACAAAACATCGAAAGGTGGCCCTGCTTTCCAAGGGGAGACGGAAGAACACTTGAGCAATCGGCCAATGAGGCACAATCATTTGGGCAGCTGGTGGCATTTGGACCTCTTCTTGGTGATGTTTCTTTAGGCCCATTTCAGAGCAGCTTCCCATGAAAGGTCATTTAGCCTTTGCACCAAGGAGACCAGCCACCTTGGCTTGCTTACATAAAACAATGGAAATCTGATCCTCATAGAACAGGGGTCTCTAACTCAATTTCATTGAGGGCCGCATCAGGATTGGGTTTGACCTTGGAGGGCTGCGGAGGGTGCATAGCCAGCTGGACATCACTCGTGTCAGGGGCACCTGTGCTGGCCCAAGCGAAAACAGGGTCCCGAGCTCCGTTTTTGGCTGCAACAGTTTCTTTGCAAACTTCTGCCAGCAAAAATGGTGCTTGTGAGAACTGTGCATGGCTCTCTCCATTTTCGCTGGCAGAGGCACTGCAGGCCAATCCTTCACTGTTTCCAGGGCAGCCCCGCGGGCCAGATCTAAGCACCCCAGGGGGCCATATATGCCCCCCCCGGGCTTTAAATTTAACACCCCTGTCCTAGGAGTCAGAGTGTAATAAACGAGTGTTCCCTTCCCTTTTCCAAGAACCTGTTCCTGCTCTAGTGTCCTTAGTGCCTAATTCTGGAATCTTTAGCCAGAGATGCCCACTGCAGATATTTCATGGGATCACACCCAACAAGCCAACTCTGGACACCTGGACATTCACTTAAGCCTCTTTGCCAACTCACACAAAAGCTGGGTTAGCAGGCTGAGAATGCACCACTAACTGTTTGGAAAATACAACGGCTTCTGAAAGTGAAAATGCAGTTGCTGAGATTTCTGCAAGTCTTTCAAATAAATTTGGTCAACAAAGTCTCTACAAGATACCCGTTTGTGCTGGCTAAAAAGTGCTCGGCCCTTTACATTACCTGGAAAGCTACTGAGGCTGGAAGGCTGCTGCTCCACATCTCTCCAGAATCAGCCTCAAGCACAGCAGCCAGACCATTAGGGGCCAATCTCATGTGTTCATTCTGATGTGGCTGTTTCATGTGTACATGACATGCCAGGATGTAGGAAAACCCACGGAAATTGTAATGAGCAATGAGTGGTGGAACAACCCAATACTTCAGGAAAATTATTTTAGCATATGATTTAGTGTATTTGGTAGGTGTGTCTTACTCTGCAGTTTGTCCCTGCACAGGAATGGGGTGAAGCAATGTCATGTCAATGTTAACCTCTGGTATAGAGGTCCACAAACTTGGCAACTTTTAAGACTTGTGGATTTTAACTCCCAGAATTCTCCAGCCAGCATAGCTTCTCAGGGGTCCTCTCTGTATTTTCTGCTTCTGGATCATTCTTCCCCTTTGGCAATGGCTTCGATTCTGCAGTTTCTGGCTTGCAAGCATAGCTGGCTGGAGAATTCTGGGAGCTGAAATCCACAAGTCTTAAATTGCCAAGTTTGGGGACTTCTGTACTATTTGTCCAGTAGGCTCTTCAAAGTGAAAACAGTCTCTTGCTAGATCTAGGAGGGATGGTAAGAGTGCAAAACCTACTGCAATAGTTTACGTTCCTCTAAGGTTATCTTCAGCAGGGAAGAATCTATGACTTTGTACACTCAATTGTTGCAATCCGGGGATTTTACGTCCTGCAGCCCAAGAACATGTCCACTCCTCTCTCCTTATGGCCTGTTAGCAAGAATACGTGAACAGGAATGGAGCTTTGTTCTGACATAGACAGAATGGATCTACTACCCCAAAGCATTTGAGCCACTCCTAAAACCACATACAGAAAAATACAGGACAAAAACTCAGTTTCTGGGCTTCAACACCACTTGGGGCGGCGGGGGGGGGGGGAAGAGGAGGGGTCAGAAAAGATGTAGCTGTTGCTCCAATCCCACCGTGGGCCACTCTAAACAATATCCGCCCAGATGTTTGTCCTCACAGAGACCCATCTGCAGTTCAATTAATGTTGAGATGGACTGCTGGTTCTCTATGGTGCTGAGGCAATAGTTTCAGCCCATCAAGTGTACCTGGACAGGTAACGTTCACCTCACCGATACTTTGAAAGCCACCAAATCTTTGATCAGCCCCTTCTGCACATAAGAGCACCAAGAATGCTTCATGAGATTCCGGGAGAAAACCACCCTCTCGTATCATGGAAAAGACTCCAAACCCCAGATGGATGGTGACAAGGATGCCCATTGCAGCTGCTTTCCTTCTCGCTTCCCTGTATTGAGGAGTGGAGCTACTGAAGGCCACTATGATAAAGTCTTGTTCCTCTCTCATTGTGTAGAGTTTATGTCACATTTTTATCCGCTTCTTTATTAACGCTGGAGCTATAAAACTACCATATTAAGATTCAATGAACTTTTTTTATTTATCATCCAAAAGTAACAGAACAGGGCTTTTTATCAATCCCTCCAGCTGATATTTTAAACAGATATCAGCCCTTTTACTTATCTTGACAGGCAATTAAAAAAAGTGTGAATTTTTTCACAGTACAGTCAACTCCACCCAAACTAAGGTAACGGTGGATAAAAATAAAATGCCCCCCAAATTAAAAGAAAACACCCACCCTCCTCCTCCCATATTACATTGTCACAACTCACAAATCTGTACAAAATGTTCACTTTATAAAGCTCTGATGTAAAAATCAAATCAAGCAGCAATTCGGTAAGTGCAGCACGGGGCCTGTTGTAGCTCTATTTACAAGGCTCTGGTAACTTTACATGAGGACAAAATGCCATCATGGTGGCTGAGTCCATCCTGGCCCCCTAGACTGGGACAGGTTTTGCTTTGGGGTTCTCCTTCTCCTTCTCCTTGCTCTTCTTCGACTTCTTCTTCTTGTGTTTATGTTTTTGGCTCTTCTCGGCTTCTGACTCGGTGCCAGGGTGTTTCTTGTGTTTCTTGTGCTTCTTGTGTTTCTTGTGCTTCTTCTTGTCCTTCTTCTTCCTCTTTTTTTTGCTGTCCTGACTGTCTGCGGAGCTGGCGCTGCTGCTGCGGCTCCGGTCTTGGCTCCCTGAGGGGCTGGCACTGGGGCTGCTGGGGCTCTGGCTCCGGCTGAGCTGGGGGGCCAGGGCAGTGGGGACTGCAGCCTCTTTCGGCTTCTCCTTCCCCTCTCTGGTTTTTTTCCCTGGGGAGCTATCCTGTTTTGTCGAACCGTTGCTGTCACTGTCGCTTTCGTTGTAGTCTGGGACAAAAGCTGCCTCGTCCGTTTCCCGTGTCGGGTCCGAAGAGAGCCGGGACGTGTGGCTCGGCTGAGGCTTTGGCTTGGCAGCATTCTTGTCGTTTTGGGGAGCCCCTTGTTCCTTGGCTTCTGGAGAGCTCCGTCTTAATGCAGACTTGCTTCCAGATGCCCCCCTCTCTTTATTGCTCCAGGCCTCCGAAGATGGCCGCTGCTTCTCTCTCTCCTTGCCTGAGCCCTTCTCTTGGGCCTTGGGCTGCTCTGCTGGACGCCGGGAGTCATAGGCGTTCTTGGGGTCATTCTGCCTGCGGTCCCTGGATGGGCTGTAACTGCCCCGCTTGGAGTCCCAGCTTTCCTTCTTCGGTTGCTCTGCTCGCTCCTCCCTGGTCTTGCTCTTGGATGCGGAGGGGGCTGATTCCCGAGTCCGCGAAGGCGACACTTTCTTTCGCGTGGGCCCACTCCGTTCTTCTCTTCGCTTGGAGCTGGAGTGGTCTCTGCTGCTGTCCCCGTCTGACTTCTTCTCTCGGCTAGGAGTGAAGTCCTTTGTGCTGGATCCATAGGCAGAGTCATGTTTGTCTGAAGATCTGCTGTCCCTGGAGGAGTGAGAAGACCCACTCTTGGCATTCCCTTGCTCTGTCCCGCGTTCAGAACGGTCCTTCTCTAACTGAGATCCACTCTTTCTTTTCTCAGAAGGGTCTCGGTCAGAGGCAGCATGGTCCCTGTCTTTGGCCTTCCCCTTCTCATTTGATGTCGCCGCTTTGGAGGTTTTGGGGTCAGGCTGTGAAGTTTCACGGCCAGGTTCTTTTGTGGCTCTTGGGTTTTTCTCCACGAGTTCAGGATCCTTCTCGTTCTGTTTGACAGGATTGGGCGGCTTCGTGTTGACGGTCTTGATGACACTGGCCGGCTTCCCAATGGCAGAAGGGACTTGGGCAGACTTAACATTCTCTTCCTCCTCCTCAGAGTCGAAATCATCCTTATCCCACTTGGACTGAGGAACCTGGATCATGATGATGACATCTTCAGCAGGGGCAGTGATGTCATTGTTGTATTCTTCCATAGTCTTGATGACAGTACGCTTGGTGTCCACTTTATCTTCCAGCTTTTTTACTGGACTGCCTCCAGCAGAGCTTGTACTGAGGAGGCAAGAATGAAGAAAGATTTATTATTGGGGATATCAAAGGGTATAATTTCAATTCCTAATTTTTCAGTGGCAATATGAGTTTCCCTGTCTCACCAAAAAGACATTTGTCAAATGGCCTAACATAAGAAAATGTCCTGGTAACTACACAGATGCTTTAACTTTTTAAATAGAATAAGCTTATTCTATAAAATGGCCTGATTTCATCTTCAACTGTTCTAAATATAGAGAAGGAGAATGTGATTTGTTAAAACTAATCTTTAAAATCTGCATCTTACGGTTCTCAAGAAAAACCTGTTAAAATTCCAGGCAATCATTCCTTGCCTCAAGGGCAAGTCCAGTCATCCAATACAATTCACATTATTATTGTTGTTGTTGGGTCAAGAATACAAAAGAAAGAAAGAATGAAAGAGAGGGTGGGGGAAGAGAAAGAAAGGAAGACCCAGATTGTACTGGACATCTCTTGACTACAAGGGTTGGGAGGAAAGGACAACTAACTGGTATCAGAATTAAGAGGGTTTATACCAGGGAAGCCCCATCAGAAGAATTCAGAACTATTAACAAAATGATTTGAAGGGGCTAAAGGGAAGGGCTGGGGACGGGTTTAACAGGTCATGGGAAGGAGCCACCATTGCCTTCCTGGTAATCACAGTACCTGGTGTAATCGACCAGTGTGGAACCCGATCCATCGGCTGCCACCACTTTTCTCCTCAGTTTCCCCTTGGTCTTCTCTTGCTTTGCTTTGCTCACCACCATCGGCTCAGGTTTCTCGGCTGAGGCTTCTTTCACCGGAGGAACATTGTCAGCACTGGCAATCTTTTTGCCCGTTTCTCGGTTCAGCTTAATCTTCTTTGCAGGAACGACTGGTAAAACAGCTTTGTCCTTCTCAGGGGTCCTCTCGGCTTTCTCTGCTTCTGGGTCACTCTTCCCCTTTGGCAATGGCTTCGATTCCGCAACTTCTGGCTTGGAAGCTTTTAGCCCTGGGGTTTCAGGCTCCTTCTCAACTTTGTCCTCCATTTTCCTCTTCTTCTTTTCAGGTTTGGCATCTACTGGTTTGGTTTTGTCGACAGGTTTCTTGGATTTTTCCTCCTTGCTGGATGGCTTCTCTTGCTTGGTTTCCTTGGGATGCTCCTTCTTGGCCTTCTCATCCTTGGTGGACTTGGACTCTGGGTGCTCTTTTGTGCCCCGGGGGTGGGCTTTACGGGGGGTGCTTGGTGGCTTCTCGTCCTTCTGGGAAGAAGGTTTGGGGCCATCAGCCTTTGGCAATTCTTCCTTCACCTTTTTGGCAGGAGGTTCAGCCCGTGGGGATCTTTCACGGTCAGCCTCCGCCTTCTCCTGAGGGGCTGCTTTAGCCGGTTTGCCTTGCACCTCCTTCTTGGTAGAGGTAGCCCCTTCGGAGGTTTTCTGCTTCGTCTTTTCCACCCTTCCCTTCGGCTTCTCTTTCCTCTCCTTGTCAGAGATGGGCTTAAAGGCAACTGAATCCGCTTCCATCGGCTCGTCCCGGACAGGAGTTGCATCGTCCCTGCTCGGGAGCACAAAAAGGGAGTCAGATCTGCCTTCTTCACCAGAAGCAAGCTTCCGTGAGCCCTCCAACAAGTCAGTGCTAGAAAAGCCGTCACCTTCTTCTCCCCTCCGTCTTTTCCGGTGTTTCTTGTGTCTATTCCCTTTTGCATCGCCTGAAGGGTTGTCCATTTCTTTGTCCTTCAGTTTGGTCATGTCTTTCATATTGTGGCCCTCTCTTCCGGGCAGCTTCTCAGAGTAGCCGCCGCCTAGATTTCGGTTCCGATGCCCAAGCCCTCCAGGATAATCATCTCTGCGACCTCGAATGTAAGGGGAATTCTCTCTCCTTGGTCCAGGAGGGCCAAATCGCTCTGGGGAGAAGTTCTCCCTGTTAAGCAAAGGTCTGGGTTGAGCTCCAGCTGGGAAGCCCTTAAAGTATTTTTCATACCATTCTCTGTAGGTCTCCCCCCAATCGCGGTATCTCTCCTTCTCAAAGGGGTCCCTCATATCCACAGATCGCCCATAATATGCTTTCATGTCATAAACTGGGACTTCTCGGTAGCGGCCAAAATACTCCCGTTCCCCTTCTCCCTGAGGAACGGGCCTCTTATTCGGGGACTGACCTCTGTATGCTGGAGATCTTGACCGAGAATGATACCTTCTGTAGGGGGGTGATCTAGACCTTGAGCGATGATATCCGTGTGATCTTGACCTGGAGCGGTAATTACGGCTCTTGCCCCTGCCCCTCCTGCCATAGGGGGGCGACCTCGAGTAGGAGCGAGAATGGGAGCGGCTGAAGGATCGAGAGTACGAGCGAGAGCGGGACGAGCCAGATCGTGACTTGGAGTAGGTGTAGGAACTTCTTGAGTAGGAAGATGCACTATATGGTGATTTAGACCTGGAACACAATGAAAAGAAATGTTTAATTGTAGCTTCTGAATCTCTGTAAAAATTATCTTACATCGCAGAGACAAGAGAATTCTGAAGTATTTTTTTAAAATACTGATGTTCGCTATATACAATTCAAAAACAGGTTAATAATACTTTGAGCTGACCCGTAGGACTTTTCCAGTTTTTAGAAAAGAATTCTGAAATTTTCAGAAAGAGTTCACCAAATGTCTACTCCGGCAGTTCCCTAGACTGTGGCTGGATATCAGCTAGATAATTAACGAATGTTTTGTCTGGCAATCTTGCAAAGGGTCCAAAAGTGAGAGGACACCTGTGCGGGTATACAACTGGATTCCCAATCTCTGCACAGAACCACTATGAACCTTCTAGAGCTGTGTTGCCTGCAACGCTGGGCCCTCAAGCTGCCTCGCTGCACACCTGGAGGATGGACAACCGCTGCTTCGGTTCCTCAGGACCAGGCCAGAGAAATGGCCAATGTCTGAGAGGCTCCAGGGAAATTTGGGTGAATGCCACTCAATTGAGTTGGACTTCTCAAGAAATGACACTGTTAATTTGCTTTAAAACAACACATTGTTTCAAATTTGGCATACCTTCTCAGATGACGTTTAATAGAAAACAGGGTAGAATTTGATTGTAAATAAGACTTTCTGTCCCTCAGAAAACAAGCCATCACCAATTGGTGCTTTCCTGCTACTATGAATACGGAAGCCAGGGGATTGGGAGGTTATGCCTCCAAGGGTTGTATTGGAAAGAGACCTGCTTGGGGGAGAGTGCAGGAGCAGCTTTTGGGGATTCCTATCAGGCGAGGCAGCCTGTGTCTATGAAGGGGACAAGCGGGGCTGGGCTAGATGAAACTCCTGGGTGGCGGTGAGGAGAGTCTAGGATGCTGGCAGAGAATGCAGCAGCAGCCATGATTTAGCCCTGGCCACAGGTAGCAGCAAGCAGAGGCCTACCAGAAGTTCTTGGGACAGGATGGGCATGCAACCTCCTTTTCCAAGGCAACTGTTCCCTGAGAAATGACTGCGGAGCACGCAGAGGCCAGAGTGGTACTGGTCTGACCTGGCCTGGCCTTGCCTGCCCAGCTGTCAGCTGGAAGGGCAAGGATGATGGGGTGGCAGGTAAATGGAGATTTCCTGTTCTCACCACTATCACCAACCACTTCTCATTACCAGCAGAAATGACTGGCCTAAGCACCCTGCTCAATGCAGGAATAGAAGCACAGCCACTCTTTGGTCTGTCCAGTGGGGCGTGGAGTTCCGCTTCCTCAACCTGGGCCAGAAAGCTGTTAATATTGTGTTGCACTGGTGAGATGGGTGGTAAAAATGATATAAAGGGTACCCCAAGTGCCTGGTCTACATGTGACCCTGGAAAAGGAAGAGCTAGAGATGCCCAGGCTCAAGGATGGGCAGTGTGGCCTCCTGAGCACCTCAGACTGGGCAGGACAGAAATGCTCAGACCGTTTTGGCTTTTTCCTTTCAGTAGGACATTTGAGGCACCTCCATGGATGCCTCAAGTCCTGCAAAGACTGAAAGCATCCATTACACTTCTATGTGCACTAGGGAATGGGGCGCCAAGATCCAAAACGGCTGCCTTACGCCTCTACAGGTGTCGGCGCTCCCTTCATTCAGTTACTTCTGACCCTGCCCACCAAAATAAAAAAAAGTCTGCTCCACCAGAAGCTAGCCCTGCACAGCTCCCAGTCAGGAGACCAGCTGAAAAGACTGCCCACCCTTCTTCTGGATGCAGAGCAGGTGCTCCTCCCATGGCAGGTGAGGGAAGGGCATCTGGAAGCAGCAGACAGATTGCCTGGAATCGGCTCTTGCCAATAATAACTTCTGCCCCCCGTGTGACCGTTGTACAAGAAAATGTAACATTCGGGCATTGAGATGGGATAAGGAGTATATAATTGTGATTTTTTAAAAATCAGGATGCTGATTAATATTATACATATTATATGGTTTATTATAAATTATTTCCTTAGGTGTTGTTTTATATTTAAGTTAAGTGGCATAAAAGCAGCTGCACTAAATAAACAGATTTTGATAGACACGTTTAAAAAATTACCGGGAATAAGAACGCCTGCGTTCCTTCTGAATTTTTTTATATTCCATCAGTTCTTTAGCAAAATCATTTGTAAACTCATCAAGCTTTGACTTTTTCTTTTCCCTGTTAAAATAAGAAAAACATTGTGCTGCAATGCAATTCTGTACTGATAAAGCAGGCACTAAGAGTACTAACTCAAACAAGGACTGCATGCCACATATTACTAAAATGCGAATCATTGGTTTTTTTGAAAGACGTTTCATAGTATTTTATTAGAATTACAAGTTTCTGGGTTTTAGATCTGAAGGCTGGTGGTGAAAAACCAACACCTGAAATCTCACGTTATATGTCATGTTTGCTCACAGCACACGCATTTTGAGCACAGCTGCAGCCAAACCGTCTACTGAAACAGAAGAATGAAATATAACGGAACTTCATCCAGAGCCAAATACTTACTCCTCTTTAAGTCTCCGTTGCTCTCTGTAAAACTCCTCCCTAGATAAAGGAGGTGCTTGGGTCGTTGGGATGGTATTTGAGTGAGCCGTTGGTACTGGTGTTGGTACCCATGGTGTTGATATGTTTGCTGGAGCTGGGGGGTATCCCGGAGGGGGGACAGTGTACCCAGCTGGTGGAGGCTGACCAGGTGGAAATTGAGGAGGAAACTGTGGTGGAGGTACCCCCGGTGGAAGAGGAAGTGCGTGGGGAGGAGGAGGATACAGGGGAGGTGGAGGCACGGGCACAAAGACTGGTGTTGAGGCTGGCAGTGTTGGGGCCTGAGTCCTTTGTGTACGATCACTATGCGGGCGTCCTCGGTTTGAACTTCTAAAGAAACCCAAAAACATGTTGTCACTGAGTGTCACACTTGTCTTTTGTTCGCAAGAGAGGAGGAACGTGAAACGGAGAGAGCATTCTTCTGCAGTCACGGCCTATGCTGTCTTACAGCTCAACCACAGACTAAGCTGTTCTGCCGTCCTCCCTCTGTAGCTCTCTAGACCTAGACAAAAAGCCCTCCCCACAACACGGTCCCCATAGACACTGGCACATTGGCTAAGTTCTGCTTCTGACCCATTTCCCACAGCCGTGGTTATGCAGTTGCTGCACTCTGCACCTCAACTCCCTTCCCAGAACCACCTTTGAGTTTTTCAAGGCTAACTAAACTAGAATTAACAGTTAGAGCAGTAGTTCCCAAACTTGGCAACTTTAAGACTTGTGGACTTCAACTCCCAGAATTCTCCAGCCAGCTCTGCTTGAGTCCACAAGTCTTAAAGTTGCCAAGTTTGGGAACCACTGAGTTAGAGGGTTGAGTTTTCTAGCTTTGGCTATGTTTGATAATATAGTATTTTGCCTCCAAAAATGCTAAATTCTAATATTGATATGATTGAGATACCTTTCTAATCTTATACTATGAACAAATCTGTTACATTTCCTTGCTCATTTTAGTCCAGAGACAGATTTAAAGTGTTGCTCATTACTGTAGGATTGGAGCCCTTTTGGTAGCACCTATGTATATACAAACAGCTATTTAGTATGATTATATTCTACACTTGCTGCCTAAGAATAACACACACCACACACACACACACCCCTGCACACACAGACAAATGCACCCCCGCGCGCACACACATACACACACACACATATATTCTGAAAGGATACTTACGGCTCCCAGCCTGACCTACTGGCTGCAGAGCGGACAGGATTTGTTCTCATTGGCTGACCTGTGTGGAGAAGAAGTTGCTTTCAATATGGATGGCAGATACTCCACTTGCATATGACGAGAATGATCCAAGCTGTGCAAACTTACCCATGGTGGGTATTGAATGCCCATGAGAACTCAACTGCCCAGTCAAGGCTGGCTGTCCAAGCACAGGAACCTGATACCCCTTTGGGAAGGAAACGGAAGGGGATTAATTGCTGCTGCTGTTGTAAAATACACCAGCCGGTTCCATTCGGAAACAAAGCTTACCTTCTCTTCCAGCACAGTGTTAATTGATAAAGAGGAAGGTGGCTTTGTGTGGTCGGAGGCCAACATAACAGCAGCAGCTGGTCCGAGACCATCACCCTCCCTGGAGAGAAACAAACAATTTCCAGGTTAGAAACTGCAAGGTATTTGGTGATAGAATTGGGAAGTAGGAACATTATCTTCATTATTACAAGCACACAGAGGAAAAATGGGAAATGTATTTAATTACTAGGAAGGCATCTGACAACAGAGGTAAAGCTATAGTAACTATATAATTATACATTTCTATGGTCTATGCATCAAAGTTACAAAGACCTGGAAAAGTGACAGATAAAGTAAGTATCATCATTAAGAGATTGAAATGTTTTCTATACCAAGGAAAAGGTTTGCAGATAAACACATAGGAAAGTTCTACTGGAGGTGCTCTTTACTATCATTAACTTGTCATTTTCTAGTAACTTT
The DNA here is from genome assembly GCF_009769535.1 of Thamnophis elegans. Lineage (NCBI taxonomy): Eukaryota > Metazoa > Chordata > Lepidosauria > Squamata > Natricidae > Thamnophis > Thamnophis elegans. The sequence continues at coordinate 19,747,921 of NC_045554.1, forward strand.
TAATTTAGTAAGTCACGGACAGATCTTATATCACAGAGCACCAAATTTCTTCCTGTCTTGAAATAGTGAGTTACTTTCCACTCATTAGGAAGAGCAGAAAGCAGTTATACTAGACATCACAAGATAAACTCAGCTATCATTTACTGTCCAATTTTCTAGATACATGAATCAATAAATAAGCACAAGAGCTGCCTAACACAACATAATGATCAAAATGTGGTTGGCTAGTATAACTTGAAAAACCTAGCAACTGATCAAGTCAGTTTATAACATCTTTTTCCATGTCATTCTTGGTCATTTTTAAAGCCACTTTTAAACCAATCTTGATCTAGTAATATAAACCTTGTTCCTCTTCTATAACATCTTTAAACAAAGTCTACCTATAGAGGCAGACACTCTTAAAATTAAGTTCTGAGTTCATTGTTCAAAAACATATTTCAATGTGTTCAATGTTAAAATATTTTACTTTGTTCTGTAACTGTAACTTGAGTTTTGAGTGTACTTTCCTTTAATTATAATCCCTCTAGTATCCAATATTTTAAAGTCTTCTAATTTTTTACAGAATTCAAAACAAAAGATTTTTCCTACAAGAAGGATTCTTTATAATCAATTCCCAAATGTTATTTAGACTTTATCAGGACCCTTAGTCCATTTGTAAGTTTCTAAAATTATATTAACCACCTTCTTTGCCTGAATTTTTTTTCTATAAACTGCTTCGTGATGAGACCTGTAAAGGCATTTTCAGGCACAATTTGGGTTTATATCTATTTCAAATTCTCAACATGACACTTCTAATATAATGATTTTTAAAATCTACATTATCCTTAACTTTTATCATGCCGTAGAAAACCAAAACCAACCTCAGGTCTGGCTCTTCTAATTCTAAAATGCTCTTATTTCTCAGGGCATCCATTCTTTCATCCAAACCAAGCAACAGGTTGCAAAATACAGTTTCCAATCAGGCTGTCCCAAGCATCCTCATTCCTTTCTATCTTAGAGGATTTTATATTTAATCCTTGGATTTGCCACACGATAAAAATCTAGAGGGAGCTTTCTGCCATTACTTAAATGGTGCATTAGTTATCAAAATAGATATTGTTTGAAACAAAAACATAATTATAGAAACACATTCATTTTTGTTAGAGAAATTCTCCCCAACGTCAACTGTAATTTTTTCCATCTCCAACATGTCCTTCCTAATTTTAATTTCCTGTCTTAATTGTTCTGAAATAATGTACAAAGTTTATAAATATGGTTTATTCTATGCAACTGAGAAAAGTATATAGAGGACTTTGATCATGGATCAAACCAGTTTCAATGACCATCAATTTAATGGTAACTAGTTTACCCTAGATTTTAAGGGTCTTCTAAATGTAGCCAAAATCTGATAAAAGTATTTTACTTACACACAACACTGATTCAAGATTTAAGTACAGCTTAAATTCACACTAAGTCTTTGAAAAGTAGAGCAGGATACAAATATAGGAACCGAATCAATTCCAGGAGGTTGCATAGTTTAGTTTCCTCCAACATTCTTTGAAATTCAAAAACACAATCATTCATGGAAGCATTTGTGCAATATTATTCTAAGAAGAGTGGATGGAAACAGGTTAAAAGTTGAAAACAGGCTACTTTCTTGATGAAGGGTTTAACAATCCTACCAATTTGAAATCTCATTTCCAGTGGCAGAAATGTTAAAATAGTTTGTGTGCTCTGTGGGGATCATGAGACCAATGAAGATTCTCGTACTGGATGAAAGGCCTTGAAGGACGCAGGAGGACATATGGTATTAGACATGTCGGAGATAAACACAGGAAGGAATGCCACCTCCCCACTCTAGTTGACTTACCGGAAAGGTCCTTCAGGCTTATCAATGTGAATTGCCAGAGACATTGCTGTAGGCACATCACTGACTGAGGTGGAGGCAGACTGGTTCATGGCTAATGTGCTTGTTGCAAGGGGGGCTTGGCCAGGAGTCAAAGATAAGGGGGGAGATGCAGTGGCATGAACCGAAGCAGAAGTGATTGGGAGGATAAGGGGATCCTGTTGCCTGGAGCCTGTTGGCCTCGGCACAGAAGGCACATTCCGCTGAACCGCTGGTCTTGGTGGGGGGGCTTGCTTGCGGAGCCTTTTAGTGTAGCCTGTTTCATTTTTGAAGTTATTTACAGCCTAAAGAGAGAAACAAATGAGTAATCAAAACTGTCTGAAATAAAATCACGGTTTATCTTTCAGAAGGGTTATTTTGCTGGGTATCACCTGGCTTGCCTATGTCACTTGATTACTTATTAAATAAGTCTTCTGGGTTCACACGATACATTAAACTGTCCAGACTGAATTTGCACAACAGGCTAAGCAAAAGGCTGCCCACCAAGATTAACATTAATCAGGAGTAATGTATGATCCAAATAGACTACAATTTACCCATCTACCCTAGTGTGATGTAAACAGAGTAACCAGCAAAATAGGTTTCCCACCTTTGTATAGAAGATTAACATTCATTTGGTTTTGTTACAGGAGGAAGAGAAACACCTGGATAATTAAGTCAAATTACAGACTAACCAACCAGATTAATGATCATTTCCTTCCAAATGCTCAACAGAAAATCTCACTCAGAATAGCGTAAAGCAACAGCAGGGGAGGTGCCCTCAGAGAGGTTAATATAGGTAGTTTACCTGGCGTAAAAATTTGTTGGCAATTAAATTATCAGGAGACACATCTGTTTGATGACAAGTTGGACAGGTATGTTCCTCTGATTCTAGCAAGGATGTTCGGATACCTGTAAATGATTTGAAAATTCCATTTTAAATGCAAGAATATTACAACCAGAGCATTTTATGCATAGATGGATAAGGGTCGCACAGTTATACAGAACTTTTAACAGTCACCAATGTCTAAAGGGTGCTAAATTTAAAGTGTGGCATCACAGTGAGAACTTGGAAAACTTAAGTTATATGTTCTGGGCATCACAGTTTAAAAGAGCTATGGAGAATTTAGAACAGATTTGGGAAAAATCTGCCAGGATAATAAGGAATCTGGAACCAACGTCTCAGGCTGAAGGAGCTGAGCAAGAGAAAACAGAGGGGGGATTTGACAGTGACATGTAAAAGGTTGTCTTGTAAAAGAGGGCAAATCTCTTTTTCATTCAGATCAAGGAGTTCAAGTTAAGAGATTCAGGATGACTAAAGGAGGGGAATTCCTTAGGTGATGGGCAACGACTGGGGATGGCTTGGCAGATACCTCCACTGAGCAGGGAGGTTGCACATATACAGCATGCCATCACAACTTAGGACGCCACTTCCATATGGAGTCAAAAGGTTTGTAAACCACATTTTGAATTGTTCCTGGAAACCAATAGGAAGCCAGTGGGGAGGCTGAAGAATAACTCTGAATAATCAGATTTTACATGCCAGCACATGGGATGCTGTATTCGGTTCCAACGGAAGCTTCTGAACAGACTTCCAGGCAGCCCAATTAGAATAAATTTTCAAGATTCATACCAATTACCAGTATGATACTGGCAAGAAATTGCCCTCCCCATGTGTTGCACCTCCTTGTATTATGTATGAATGTGCACAAGGAAGCCCCAGATGGGAGTGGGCTTAGAATGGAACATATTATTGTTGGTTTTTGTATTTTGTTAATACAAAATAAATAGAATGGAATATTCAGCAATATCCATATGATACACTGAGAATCTGAGAATGAGCAGCTTACAAACTCACATTCATCACAGTAGCTGTTTCCACAACAGGGAATCACCACAGCATCAGTCATTATATCCTTGCAGATCAGACATAACAATTCATCTGGAATAGGATCATCTTCCTCCGAGGAAGAGGATGGTTCCTCTGGCAAGAAAGGGGGCTTTTCCTTCTTCCCAATGGCATAAGCCTCGCTGGAAAGGGGGGAAAAAATCCTTCCGTGAAATCTTTTGTCTCCTTTGTTGGGAGTAAAAGTAGTATGAAGCATGTTATAAAGTTGAGGATGTATCCTAACGTTTTTCTTCCATTACTCCTGTACAGTTTGGACAAATTAACAGAAGCATGAATTCTAAAGCTGCATTTTAATTGGATGAACAATAATTTTATATTAGTGAACTTGGCAGAGCCAGGATGGTTCCTCAAAAAAGTTCAGCTAAGGTGAAAGAAAAGATAAAGTGAATTGATATGATTCTAGAACCTATAATCACAGATGTGCTGTTCCCAAGTATTATTAATCAATAAACAAAAACAGAACATTAGAAAGATAGCATAAGAGTTCCATAGCCAGTCAATTTATTGTTAACCATCTAACCAATCTGGATTGCTAATTTCAGTTTTTTAGGCAATTTTCAGGCAAATTTAAATGAGGATCTTCTGCAAAGATCTCTATTACTTACGCATCAATAGTAGGAATAGCATATTTCCCTGTATTGGTAAGCATGGCACCCTTAGTATTAGGATCCTGCACTTCCATCATGAAGCTTCGTGGAATTCCGGTGCTCTTCTTAATCCTAGGAACAGACTCAAAGTTCTTGTCCTGTTAAGAAAAAAACAACAGAAACATTGTTTAAAATCTACTTCCTGCAACTCCTGCCAACTTTATGTGCACATAATTGTTTTGATCACTGGACAGATTTTGTAGCTTTACATAAAATTGTATATAAATAAAGTCAGTTCTCATTAGAAGACAACAACTCTGCTCCCCTTTGGAGGGCAGATCCAGAGATTGACAAGGTGGTTTAACACAACCAGCAACACCTTCTGCTAATACTCCAATTTATAGTTCTTTACCTCCCCGCTTTTGCTCCCAAGACTGAAATACAAAGATAGATGCTGCTGAATGAGTTGCCTTTGCTTGCCCATCCTGCCAGCCACAATACCTCTAAACTACGTATCCCCCAAAGACTCCCTAGTTAGCTTAGCATGAGGGAATCTCTCTCCCCAATGAATTTAAAAATAGACTAGGCTGCCATCAGGAAACAAAAGGCAAGCTACTTCAACAATCGAGACAAGGCCAATCTTACCCCATTAGTTGGGCAGATCTTTATGTAATGACCAGGTTTTCCACAACGAAAGCAAGTGTATGATGGTGGCGGTGGTCCCAGGGGTTTCTTCATGTAACTAAAAAGGTGTAAGAAAAAAAGTGTGCAACTTTGCAGATTTTTTTTTTTCAATGTAATTATGTAAATTGTTCCAAAATTAGCTTTTTTGCTTCGGTTTGGTGGGTGACATGGTGAAGACTTACTTGATCGGATCATATTCGTGGCCAGACTGTGACATCATTGCTTTAATTTTATCTTCTTCAGAAGCATTGGCTTCAGCCAGATTGGCGGTCTGTTCAATAGGTAATCATTTGACAACACACATTAGAAAACACATTTAAAGCCATCCAGTCAAAGACAACACCACTCATCCAATCCTGTAAAGAGCAGCACAATGCTAGCTAAAGTTGTCTCAAAAACAGCTCAGATTATCCTGAAGATGTTCCAGGGAGTCCTTATGCCATTTACATGATGTTTGTGTGCCTGTTGCGTTAATCTAATTTAATCAAAACAAAACCTACTATTTTCTTTGCTGGGATATTTTGTGCATCAGGCTATTTGTACTTTACACAAACGCTTGTGAAAGTGTACCTGTTTCTTCGGATACATTTAAGTGGCCTGAAACTAAGTCTTTTGAAAACTGCCTCCTGCAATATTTATGGATTAAAAAACCATGAATTTTAAGAGGTTTACCTTGGAATGATAAGATGGAATTCATGGTCTCCATTTGCAGGTTAGAATTATTACTTTACACTTAGAAATATTAAAACAGCAATTATCATCCTGAAAACTGACATTTCATACCTAAGACTATTTTTAAACATTGGGAAATTACTTGTAAAACCCCTTCTGGTATCTATAAAAGTAAAAATGAAGGAATACTGCTAATGTATCCAGAAATATGTAAACAAGATTGAACAAGTAACTTTCTGCCAAGTAGGATCTAATGCCACACAATATGCTTTGGGCACACAACTTTCAGGATGATAGCCCTTTCAGGGTACAAGCCATAGTTGTGATGTACAGCTAATAAACTTGTTAAAATGGGTCATTTCACGCTAAATATTGATATAAGCAAGGTTGAAGGGATTTGTTATTAATTGCTCAGATATCCAATCACCTAACATTCAGATCCTCCATACACACTTTTTAATACATTCATCCACAAAAGCAAACAGCTAGTTTCAACGTTTTATTAAACAGTTGATTAAAATACATAACGTTTCTTAACAATGCAAATTAACAACTATGAAATTGTTCACATTTACAGAAAACTATTTTACAAATACTTAGCTAATTTGTTTGAACCCAAACAGGTTTACAGAACATATCCATTAGCACAGAACATTAGTAGGAATAGACCAAAATTCAAATATGGCATTTAATACACAGTAGGAATAAAACAAAACTGTTAAATGCAATTCCCTCTATGTAAGAACTATCAGCACCAAAGAGGTTAAAGTAAGTAACAGTTTTGAACTGCTTTATATTATATAAAATATTCTGCATTTGACAGAAATACTCTCTCTGAAGTTCTACCTGAAACTTAAAATTGTACAGCTCTTGGACATTTTTTTCACATCTCAGAAAAATAAACTTGACATAAGGTTACAAAACCAAGGACAAATCTAAGGACAGCACTAATGGAAACCAGACTTGCTTGATATAAATTAAATATTCACAAACGCATGTCAAAATTTCCAAACTAGAAAACGTAGTTTATTTTTGAAAAAATACAACTCCAGCCTTTGTTCACAAGAAGACATATGAAATATAAGGCAATACTGCTTCTAACTCAAAATTTTAAAGAGCAGCCATTTATTTGGGTATGTTATCACTAGTGCTTTCCCAGACAAAATTACACATTACTGAGCAGAAAGGCAAGCAGTTTCATTGCAAACAAAGTTGATACAACAGTTTAAGGTCACATTTGCCCGTATGCCACACATACACATTGGTATATTCCTATAGATACATTTACACAGTCTGTGTTCAAACAAATTAGTTGCATAGCTATTGCCCACTGTATATACTACAAGGGTACAACTGATGAAATTATTTGATGCAAATTATTGCTCTATCTCTGGCTTTGAGTGCAGGTTCCCCAAATAATCATATAAAGTGTCCATGTGATAGGGAAATACTTCTCTGCTGACTGCTGCACAGAGAAATCCTAGGAGTCCATAAATAGTATTAAAATTCTTCTTTAAAATTGTGCTATTTTTCCAATGCAAAATTAATGTAACATATCAAAGAAATGATAAAACAGCTTCAGAAGTGCTTCTTCTTTGTGTCTTGAAGATGAATAAAACTGCAACATTATGTTGAGGCTGATAAGGTACTCCCCTTCTATCTTCCCATACTGGGAACTACTCTTTACAGGATAGTAATTAATAAATACACACATTTCCAATGTTTAAACTTAATAGTTTTTGCATCTATAACAGAAATTAAAGGTATAAATATCACAGCAGAAAACATTCAAAATACCAAGCAAGCAACAATATATTCTGTTATATTTGACAAATATATGTGTATATACCTTTGTAAGCTGGGCCAGAGAAATAGATGCAGAAGAGTCATCAATCTGTTCATAAAAAATTAAACACACATTCAAGTTCCACAGTCAAAATGTAGCCAACATATTTAGCCTCAGCCGTGGTATTAAGATTTAGCCTGAAACTACATTTTACAGAGAGAAGTTTTGAAAAAAATGTTTAGTCGAAATGTATCATTTGTTTCTATGGCCTGGGCAGTCAAATATATAATATTCAGTTCTGTAAAAAATAAGATGGAACTTCATCATTGGCTTTGTTTTATAACTAATATAAACAAGTGTACATTTTTCAAAGTAAAAACATGCTGCAATAAATATTAAAATAAGTTAAGGTTAAAAACCTTCAATTTTTATGTAAATGTATGCTGTGGGAGAAGTGAATGTAAAAATGTTCAAACATGTTGTGGGAAAGAGCATATTTATAGACATTTTCATTTAGATGTGTTTAAAAATCTTGAGTGATTCAAAGCTTTAGAAGATGATAGATGTTGTACTTAAAAGAAAAACCATCAGGATGCTGATAGCAATGACAGATCCCTTAGATGTTTGTGAGAAGAAGTACTGAATAGAAGATGCTGAAATTAATGTGCAAAATAAATATATATGCATTTAAATGAACACTTTAAAAATACATATATTCCATGTTCTTTTTATCACCTCATTCCTAAACTTAGTATTATGTAAGAAAGGGAGTTACAGGGGCTTCTTTCAGTTCTAAAAAAAACCAGGAAAAGAGATTTTTTCCAGGCCTAACTTAAGCCTAATGCAAACTCTAATTATCATACAGAGTCAATAATAGAACTAAATCAGACAACCTGCAATTATGTGATACATTTCACAATTCTAATCATGAAATTATGCCACTGTTAAAAAAAATGTCCATGATGATGACTACCATGTTATGACCCACAAACAGGCATGCATGATTGAATGCCAACTACCACTGATGGAAAAGCACCTCTCACGTGTATAGACAGGGCATAATTATGAGATTCTAGCTCCTCAGTTAGAAAAAAACATAGATCACTACTCTGAGTTAAGTATACCAAGGCTGGGCTTTAAGAATCATGACAATAAAGCCACAGTTTGGAAGACCTATTACACACACACACACACACACACACACACACACACACACTTTAATGTCTGCCAAAAATAACCAAACCTTTGCTTTTATTTTCTAATTAAACTTGTATACTGTAGCTGCCCATCTTACAAAAAGCTACACTGGGGACAGTACAATAATTTTATGTATGTAAATTAACAGCTGCCATTCAGATCCAGCACAAAAAGCGAATCCTAAAGGTGGAACCACTACAAGGTAGTAGCAGCACCAGCAGCTACACCTGCTCATAGGAATCTCTTGAGAACCACCCAGGTATATCTGAGGGTGCTGCAAACCATTCCTTCAGACATACCTCATCAATCCCATTTGGTTGTCTATTAAAATTATGGCCTCATTTAGTCAACATTGAACATACATTCTTCCTCATTCTTTCATCATATGGAAGAGGTCCAGGAGGTGACTGCATGGTTCAGGAAGAAATAATGTGAGTGTGGATTACATGTTCAGTGTTAGGTAAGCCCCAACTGCAGATTGTAATGTAATAAATGTATGTTTCCTATTCATTCTGAAGCATTTTCCTGGGCTATACAAATAGCCACAGAGGCTGATCAGAAGTATTGATTTTTTAAATAGCACTTAAAATCTTTTTTAAAATGGAGTTTGTAATAACATGTGAGGTGCTAAAACACTTTTTATAAGGGAAGAAATATGAAATAGATAAACTGGACACAAACAAATGGTTGGGCCACAAGAAACAAATGACTGAACACAGCAACAAATACTATTTTCTAGTCCTCTTTGAAACAGAATACAGACAAAATTGTCTCTTATGAAATAAATCAATATTACATTTTGGCCATTAGAATAACAGAAATATGTGAATCTGTGTCTGCTAGTACTAAGTACCTTCTTTCATGCTCTTACCCTTTCAAGATTTTAGTTTCAATTGAGATGTCATTTCATCCAAATTAGAGCCTGAGTTTCGTTACAGATGTGAGAATCTGTCACTGCACTCACAAATTAGTGATTCAAATTTTCCACCTAATGTCAGAGCATACTGCAAACACTAAAATCAGAGAAAGTATCTGCTGTCTGATCAACTATACTATGAGAAATTCCTAGATACAATCACCATATTTCTAGCTGTCTGATGACCATGTATTTTAATTTTTCTCAGCATTAGTTCAACTATGTGAATGTCACAAATTTTAGTAAAACCATCCAGGTATGCATGTAGTAGTATCTGAAAAAAGTTGTATGTATGTCCTATCTATGAGATCTAAAAACCTCTCAAGGTTCAGTGACCATTGTGGAAATGGTTAAATAAAAAGAATAGATTGGGGGGGAAAACAAGAAAAAAATCAAAGCACACTAGCAATCAAACACTGGTCAACGCCACACACAACTAAATGAGTCAAAATGTTTCTTCAAAATTGCTAAGATTTTAGTTATTAAGATAGGTTCAATATCACATGTGGCACGGAAGGTTTTGAAATTTAAAATGATATGAAAGGAATTCCTAGATGAGCAGATACTCTTTCACTCCCCTGCAGAGGCAGGCCATGAGGCATGAGAGACACTTAGTCAACATTTGTGGAGAGCAGAGAAAGACATGCATATGCCAGATATTCTATCTGTCTAGGAAATGAGGGAAATGCACTCATTGCAAAAGGATCTGGGGGGTCCTGACAAAGACATGAGTTGTATACATAACACCACAATAGATGGGAGCACCTAGCTAATTAAAAAGATAAAAGATTTTTCAGTTATTAGTACTTGAATGGTGAATTCTAGTATAGTAGGTTACAGCAAAGAAGTTTGAAAGAAAGCAAAACCTGTCTAATGTTCCCAAGAACTACGCGGGACCTTTTTGTATGTAGTGGCCAGGATTTGAAGTTCAATGAAAAGAGTCTAATTCTCCATTTATATCATAACAACTCAAAACCTAACACCAGCACACCCACTCTGAATCAACCTATTTCTAAACTCTGACTATAGAATGGCTGATTGCATGTAGGGACTGAAGTCTCCTATCTACACCCTCCTTTTTCAAAGCCCATTAAGTGACAAACAACTTCACACAGACCTAACAAGATGTATCCCCAGCCCTAACGTCTCCTTTTCCAGATTTCAAGAAAACTATAGCATTTTGGCGTGTGAGCTGGGAAGGTTTTTACTTGATTGGATGAACATTCTTTTGGTGCACCCTAGCTTCAAAGTACCGTAGGCCTGAAACAGCTGTACTACAAAGCCTGACAGTCTCTAACTTTGATCCTTCCTTTAGTGCGGATAACAGAAACATTTGTAGGCAACCACTCTCTGAATTGGTGGATTTTATAGGGCTGTTTGCAAGCTTCCTTAAAACCATATACTTTTAAACAGAGCTATTAAGATGTACAATAGACATGCCAGGGTACACACAATTCTAAATGAAAATTGAACTTTATTTGTGAACATAACTTTTTATACAAGCTAGCAGAAAGGACTGGTTATAAAATAATAAAAGTAGTTTTACACAAAAATCTGCTATATTATTTAGTTTTGGGCTAGTTGTAAACAAAAATGATTTTTAAACATGCAATATATAATTAATAATCAAATGAGAACTATGTTTTTATATACCACAAGAATGCTAAATGTTTCTAAATAAGCATTTCATAAATATTCTAACTGATCAGCAAGACTGCTCTTTTCTAACATTAAAAAACTATCTAACAATGCCAAACTGCATCATTAATAAACCTTAAGTAAAACAACTTTATAGTATGTTAAGCAAATTTAAAAATGGAAGAGAGATCACATGTGTGTTTAATGAATTGAAATAGGAAAAAAAATCCCACTGATCAATAATGGCAACTAAACAAGAGCTTACCAAAGGAAGCAACTGAATAGGCTATTATATGAAAAAAAAAAAAATTAAGGACTTGTGGTGACCCAAGGAGCAAATAAGGGCATCTTTTCTTAGGCCTTTGGACAGGTCTGATGGGCGTTGTCACTGTGCTAAAATACCTCTTGTGTGAGGACTACTAAGATTAACTTTAATTATGTCTTGCTCAGGGATAATTAGTAAGAAATACAGATCTTAGGATAGCAGTTCACATTCTAGGTTGTCTGTTGGAACAACACATGTGAACAGTGTGTTTCTCAGTATACATCTAATTGCACAAACAGACCTTTCAATAAATGATTGAATCTGAAGAAGAAAAAGATAAGTTTAATATATTGCAGTTTTTGAAAATATCTTCAAAAACCATTAATGGAAATATTAAGAACAAAAGTTGATACAATGTGATAGTGGCAAAAAAAGACACTCCAAATATTTTTATTTCGAGGAAACAAAAAGCACACAACAACCTATACAAACAAACAGCTACCAACTAGAGACACACAAAATGTAGAACAAAATAATTATGTTCAGCAGTGCAAATCTTAACTTACATGATCCATAAGTGATCAGACATTATCTGTACAACACAAAGTCATACAGGAAATAATCTAGCATTTCAATATGCAATTCAGAGTGTCACTTTGCACCAATGTTTATGATCACATTAAAATGATCTGCATTGCCCAGTTTACTATACTGAATCAAATTACAATGTAAGTTACAGTATCAATGGTTCTCTGTGGGAAATAAATATTTGTAAAAATACTTTATTGCTACAATATTGTAAATTAAGCAGATTGTGTAGAAGAAAAAAGTGTGAGATTGTGTTTTTACATACTGCTTTTGAAGGTCCACTCACTGGATCAGTTCGACTTCTAAAAAAGGGAAAACATACTGTCAGAAACAACACAACTTACTGTCATCAAAGAGAAATTCACCACCAGAAACCAAAAGTGCATATTAAACTGTACATAAAGAAACATTCCTCAAAAACCTACTTGACAAAGTTTCTGATCCTAAAGGAACATTAGCATTAGGCTTCTAGAAATACCTGTTTTCTAAGACTGGCATGCAAAGTTTATGGAAAAGGCCAAATCCCATACACCAAGAGCAAGGCACTCAATTTGACTAGACAGACCGAAAAGCGATAGGATGTGTGGACTCAAAAAACATCACCTGAGAGAAGTGTCTATGCTTCTGTGAAACTTATGCATTCTGCGATAAAGAAAAAAGGTCTGATTTTAAAAAAGGCTTTAAATAGGTCCCCTGAATATTTTACATTTAGGAAGTTATATTCTTTACAATACTGATGCATTACTCAATCCTATAATCTAATTGGGACATTTTTGGTGGGTAGGGGTGTGTTTGGGGATTGTTGTGTGTTGGGGCCTGGTCTCTGGGTATTATGTGAATTTCATTGTATGTGTAAACTGTGTATATACATACAATGACAATAAAGTACTGTGTGATATTTTCAAATAAAACAAACTCAACTGGAAGGATAATTAGATAATGAGTTTTAAAAGTAAATAACTACTCCTTGTGGTCCAGATGTTCAGGATGCACTTTCAATGCCATCAGCATGCATTTCCATATAAACTTTATATATATACAATATTTTTCACCTAATTACCTTGATGATTTTTATATCAAAATAAAAAGTTTATAAATATAACTGCCTCACTCACATGGAAGATTTTGTTGCACCTATGACTTGTCTCTTTAAGAATGTATCTTAGATGTCTTAAAGATGTACTGTGAAAATTGTCTTAGACAACATAGTACTCTAGTTCAAATATACTGGGAAATCACTGTTGCTCGCCATTTCAATGATTTGTATGGGCTTTTTTTTCATTGTCATGAAGAGTTTAGACCTTCTTCCTAGTTTTATATGAAGCTTAGCTCCTCATGACATCTAAATTCAGAAAGCTGTATTTTAATTCTAAATAAATGAGAACAAGTGAATATTAAAAATGATGGTCTGATTTAAATTCTATTTTAAATCTGGATGGCTAAAATGATGAATGAATTTAAAACCGGAAGCGAAAGCTACTTTGTCCCTGTTGCCCTACAAGATAAGGTGAAGTAAGGGTTAGGGTTAGTTCCAATGATGTAAGCAGAAACTAGTATTTCCCCTTATGTTCTGAACTAGGTGAAATACATACAGATAGTCCTTGCTTAGCCACTGTTTGAAGTTACAATAGACCTCCTGTTACAACACAGTTACTTATAACCCTGTTTCAGAGTTCCAATGATTACCCAACTCGCATTTATAAGGGTCCATGGTCATGCAACCATCATTTTTGTTGCATTTTTTTTGGAGGGGCTGATTCCACCATTTTTCCAACAAAAATGCCCATTGAAGAAAACTGATTTGTTTAAGGACTTCTAGAAAAAAAAGGTAGTAAAATTAGGCATGGTCACTTGGTGACCGGTTTAGCCACTGCCATGACTTACATAATTCCAGTTGTAAATCAAGGACTATCTCTAGGTCTCCAGGATTCAAAGTGTTTGAGCTGATACTTTTTCTAATTACTGTAATAACAGCAAGATAAAGTAACTTTTAAAAAACTTAACCTTCACCCAAATTTCCGATTCTTCGTTTTTATTTTAAATTTTATTTTAGTGCTTGATGTTCAAGGTATATTATAGAACTTGCAGCCTACCAAATTCAAATATTTTTAGAACTAGAAGCTTCACTCTAACAGTACAAAGAAAAGCATATAAGTTTTCGAACACAAGTCTGGTTTTACTTTGGAAGCAAAAGGTCATATGTAACAATATTCTAGGATGTATTTAAAGCCCCAGCCCACAAGCATACCTTCAAAGCTAATGACAGCACAAATATGAATCCTTTGTATTCTTTCTTAAAGGAATTATTTCTCAAATACTGTGATATCGCTACATCAAAGTAGATACTGAATTACCAAAATGTGCACCACTCTTTACTTAGATGTACTATTCACATATTATACCACTGGTTGTTATTATGAGCAACTTACTACTATACTATATATGTATGATCCCAGAGTAGGATTCTTTTAAAATACAGGTAGGGCACAAAGAATAATCCTCCCAGGCAAAATTCACCTGTCTGCTGAGTACCACCCTTGCCAGTACAACTTCATTTCAAAAGTTCAACTCAAAGAAATTTAAGTCCCCAAATGTCCTGCGCTTCTATTCTAGGTAATCAGTCCCAAGGAATTTTCCTATAGTCCACCTTCTTATATTTAAATATAGCAATATTTGCTCATAGTGAATGTGTCTGCAGTCACTAATTCCAGAGTCTGAAACAAGCAACAATTCTCAATTATCAAATATGTTAAATATTAGACAAAATTCTTTTTTAGTTTGAACTATGTTCACTGAGACAGTCAAAATATAAAGCAATTTTATCTAGAGGACATTCATGATAAGATATAGTGATTATAGATTAAGACAATAGAAATCAGCATGTTTTCTGGCAGTCACCAAGTTTCAATAATAGTTCAAATCCTAAGTTTTATTTTAATGATATGCACCAGGCAGTGCTAAGCAAAATGTGTTATTTCAAAAATTTTGAAAATGGAATTCCACAAAACTATTCATGATTTTAAAAAGCATTTTGAGACAGACATACCCATTAGAGAAAGTATACATGTTTTCTAATTATGAAGATAACTTGTATAAGAAGTATCAAATAAGAATGTAAGTTTATTTCTTAGAAATCTTTTTAACACTTACATGACATATGTTTTGCTTGTACATTTTACTCCTCCAATAGGAATTCTTCTGACAATAACGGATGAGTTCTTGGGAATCAGGGCATTATCATCAGTATATTCTAGGAAGAAAACACAAACACACTTGGCAGGAGTTCCTATTTGAAATGCAGAATTTCTTCTAGTAAGGCATCAAATCACAGGAATTCTTGACATAATCAGGCAGGGTAATTAACACCCTTTATTATGAAAAATAACTGAATTAAAAAGTTGTATTGCTTTCATAATGCACAGTTAAGTGGCTTTAACCTAAAAGTTTATGTAGATGTTTGGTAATTTTGTCCCCAGGAAAGTGATAGTTCATTG
Organism: Thamnophis elegans; assembly: GCF_009769535.1. NCBI lineage: Eukaryota > Metazoa > Chordata > Lepidosauria > Squamata > Natricidae > Thamnophis > Thamnophis elegans. The sequence continues at coordinate 19,763,521 of NC_045554.1, forward strand.
CAGTAATTTCTAGGGAGTGATGCAAGCAAGAGGCAGACAGCTCCCAAATCACAGAATGCCAAGAAATAAAATAGAGAAATGTAAGAATTATTTGAATATGGAAGCATTAGCACCAGTCCTGCAGATACACCTACCCCAAACAAAGACTTCATCTATCACAGCCCTCAATGTGAGGGGGGGGGATGTACAGTATTTCTAATCACCAAATGGCTGCTCATACTAGAATTAAAATAACTTTATCAATCTTCCACATTTAAGTATTCCATCTTTTAATGTATAATTACATATACACAAATTGTATTTTTGCTATGATCTACTTCAGCCAAACTAATGAGGTAGAATGATTGAAACCTAATTACAACATAAGATGAATTAAAAGCAAAATTTAAAATTAAGCTGGATGTTTAAACTCCTTACAGAAATCTGGAAAAACAAATTATAACAGAAGTCAAAGATTTCCTCATGTTTTAACTGTATTTCATATTTGCTGAGCAGATTAGCCTCGCAAAACGCATCATGTAGTCAAAGCTTAACTCTCTTGAAAGGGGCAAAGATAATTTAACAGTATTTTGGGGCTGGAATGGATCTGGGCAAAGAGGAAGAGTCTGGATTTAAAAGCAGAACTGATAACAAAAGAAACAAATGTAAGCAGAATGTTTCTGCATTCCCCCATGAACTTATGGTTCTAATTGGGTCTCCTAATGATTTGGAGAATCATAGTATGGCAGTCCTCATACTAACACACCTTTAGTATTTATGATCTATGAACAGAAATTTAATGATTTTGAGAAACAGAATAAGTGAGATAATATATAGCCTGTACCGAGCTTTAAAACTTAAATCGATTTCCAGATTCTGATTATATACATTATAATTATTTTGAATTCTTTTATTAGAAAACAACTTTTAAAAATCTTAAATGATTTAAATAATTGTTCAGAAGTTATTCAAATTAATCTTTATCATCAATGATATGTTCAGAATAGGTACTTAATATTAATGTCTTTTTACTTGAAGACAAGACCTGGCACCATCAGTCTGATTTATTTAAATTAAGGCACTTTAAAAGAGGAAATCAAAAAAGGAAATTATATTCCGTAACAATGATTTAGGTCTGACCATAAATCCATTAATTTACACTTAATGATTACAGCTTAAGAGAATCTCTTCTTGCAATCACACCTGCTTTACATTTACATCTGTGGCAATATCTGCATATCTTTAGTCTTTTAAAAAAATACCAATACAGAAAATTCCTTTTTTAGAATTCTAGCCTTAGAATCAGAAGTAAGAATTAAAGATACAGTATAAGAATAACAGAAACGGTTTACTGGACAGTTTTCTTTTTGTTCCCTTTTAAATGTTTATTCCTACTTTTTCTGTATGAACTAAATGGTTTGCATAGATAATGGGAACTGAAAAGCATACATTGAATTTGGTACAGCATAAATAGTGAAATCTAAGAAATGATTTCATTGGTCCTACCCCAAAGTCTCCGTCAATTCACATTTTCGGCAGCTTTACTTTAGCTTTCAAACTGACAGTTTGTCTAACTCACCTATTTACATTCAGATTTAATATTAACCCGTTTACGTTTCAAGACAGAAAAAAATAAAAAGTTATTCATTGAAATTAACTCCCTGTAAAGGACTGTTACTCTTCGTGTCACCAAAACGCATCTCGACAATATTTGTAAAAATATCTGATAAGAATCTATAGAGGATATAATATAAACCCGATAATGGCACTTTGGGTCGGTCTTCAGCCTATTCATGACATCATCCGGAATCCTTTATACATTTAAAACACTCAAAAAAGTTAACTGAGCTGAGCTATTCAGGGCCTCAAGTGGGGATTCCTGACTTTTTATCGCTCTTTTTCCTACAGATTTCAAGTTTCTTTAAGGAGGGGGAACCAAATTTCCCGATAATGTCGGCTGCTCAACCACGTCCCGGGTTCGAGACGGGCGGCCATGGAAGTAAAGGTTGACCGTCCAGGCAGGCCGCTCAATCGCTCAATTACCATCCTGCTGAGCCGAAGCCCTGCCTAGGCAAGCGCGGCTGTGGCTCGAAGGGCGCCCCGAGTCCGGCGCGGTGCCTCCTCCCGTCCCGTCCCCGCCGGGGCCTCCTGGGTCGAACCGCCGTCGGCTCAACGGTCGCGGACAAAGGCTCCGTTAGCGCCTGGTCGGAGGCGCCCGCCACGTGCCCGCCCGCCCGCCTACCTTCTTTGGTCTGGGCGTTGGTGATCTGCAGGTCGCAGTCGGCCGCCTTGAGCTTCTCGCGGCCCATAATCTGGCGCTTGAGGTCGCAGAGCGAGATGTGGAGCCCGTCGAAGGTGACCGTGTCATAGTTGAGCTTCGAGGAGAACTTGTAGTGCACGCAGGACATGGCTGGCGGGCGGGCGGGCGGGCGGGCGGGCCTCCCCTCCTGGGCTCCCTCAGAGGCCGCCTCGCCCGCCGCGGCTCCTGTTAGGCGCGGCGCTGGGCCGGTTAGGCCTCCAACATGGCCGCGGAAGCGGCGGCTCCTTCCTCCTCCTCTTCCTCAGCTCTCGGCCTCGCTCTCTTCTCGACGGTAGCGACGACTCGTCCCGCTTCCTCCTCCTCTTCCGTCGGCGTCCTCCGTACTCGTACTCCTCCTCGGCGGATCGCGGCCTCAACGGCCTCCTCGCAACGGCAACGGCGGCGGCGGCAACGGCTGTGAGGCTTCGCTAACGCTCCGCCTTCGCTCCGGGGTCTCCCAGCTGGTCGCCGCAGGGCTGCGGAGGGGGCGGGGGGGAGAGAGAGAAGAGCAGGGCGCGCGAGGAACAGCCGCCGCCTCCCCGGCTGCACAACACGCGCTTGTAAAGGGCGAGCCAAGGCGCCGGAGTGCGCAGGCGTCACAGCGCGCTCCTGCGGTCCCACGTGACCCAGCGCATTATGACAAAGGAAGAAAAGCCGCTCTTCCGCTTTCTTGCCTACTCTCCCGCCCCCCTCCCCGGCCAGGCAGGCACGTGACCGGCCGACGGCCCCCGCTCATTTAAAGGGGCCGCGGTTCGGGTCGCGCGACGCTCGAGGCAGCGTCTCGGAGGCGGTTATCGGGGCGGCTGCCGCGTTCTGGGTTGCCGGTCTCGCAGGCGAGGGGCTTTTGCTCTGCTGCGCGCGGGCGAGGGGCTCTCCCTGCGGGCCAGAGGGACCCGGGAGGCCATCTAGACCATCCCTGTGCGGGGAAGGTCCGCAGAGCCGCCGTTCAGACCCCTCCGAGGTTTCGGGCGGGTTCCTGTTCCGCCGGCTTTGGAGGAAGCGCTTCAGCCGGCGGAGCAGGCAACCCCTGCTACCCCCTTCTCCCCAACGCAGCCCCGCGGGTCTTAGGCGGAGCCCTCGAGGGACGCGATGCTCTGGTGGGGGGTCTCCGTGCCCGCCCACCAGGACTCTGCCTCCCGCCTTCAAGAGCCCCTTCGATACCTTCGCTTCCCCTCGGACGGCGGTGCCAGCCCAGCTGGCAACCGAAAAGCCGCGCCCCAAACCTCCTTCCGAGCGCATCCTTGCCCCGTCCGGCTGCGCTGCCTGTTGGGAACCTGAGTCTCCATTGCCGGGGGCGGGTGGGGTGCAGAAGGAGAGGCTGAACGAATCTGCCGGCTTTGGCCTCTGTCAAATAAGCCGTGGAGGTGGGCTCTTCACGCGGGGAGCAGTCCTACAGAGGGGGAAGGGGAGCCCTTTGCTTCCTTGGAAAGCAGCCGGAACCCCCCCCCCCCCTCGCATTCCTGCTGTTGGTTAAGACCGGTGTCCCAAAGGTGCTTTTTCAACTGGATTTTCTTGGTGTTTCCTTCTCATCCAAGAAGCTTCTTCAGTTCTGAATGAATGGTGGATAATTTCACCAGAACTGAAAAACTAAGCTATGGTTTGTTGTATTGAACAAGCCACGATTAGTCTATGGAGATTCTCAGTCATCTGGAGTCATGTCCCAAAGATGCTTTTTCAAGAGGCAACTGCACTTTCTTTTTTTCCCCCTTGAAGGCATTTCACTTCTCATCCAATAAGCTTCTTCAATTCTGATGATAACGTGAAATATTTTCAAAGAAAAACCAGTAAGTCCAGTTGCCTGTTGAAAAAGCACCTTTGGGACAATCATAACCTGGATGAGAAACTCCATAGACCTTAAGACGGGCAAGTCGCCCAAAGAAATCATTTACAAATTAAAGAGGGAAGGGGGTAGAAGTAAGGTGACCAGATTTTCAGATTGGAAAAGAGGGACGCCCTTGAGGGGGGGGGGAGGGGGGGCTTGATTAAAAAATTTTTTTTTGTCAAAAGGTCACCCCAGGACACTGAAACCAGCATAAATACGAATCTGTTGCCAAACAAAATTTTGATCACGTGACCATGAGGATGTTGCAACGGTCGCTAAGTGTGAAAAATGGTCATCAGTCACTTTTTTCAATGCCATTGTAACTTTGGTCACTAAATGTTTTCCCCCTCCTCGAGACTCCTCACTTCTTCCTTCATTCCTCTTGCTTATCTACCTTCACCTTATCTGTCTTCTGCTCTTTCCCTCTCTTCCTTTCTCCTTCCATCCTCTCTTCTTTCCTCACTCACTCCCTTCCTCCTTTTTTCTCTTCCTTCCTCCTTCCATTCTTTCAGCTTCATTTCTTTTGCCTATCTACCTTCTCTGTCTTTCTGCTCTTTCCATTTCTTCGCTTCTGTTCCTTCCTCCTTCCCTCCTTTCCTATTTCTTCCTTCTTCCTTCCTTCTGCCTATCTACCTTCACCTTCTCTGTCTTTCTGCTCTTTCCCTGTCTTCCCCTTTCCTCCCTCCCTCCCTTCTTTCCTTTCTAGTTCCATCTTTTCTTCTTTCCTCTCTCCCTCTTTTTCTTTTTTCCTTCCTTCCTCCTTCCTCTTGCCTATCAACTTTTTTTATTTTTTTTTGTTACATAGACGACACATACCCACAACAATAAAACAAAACAAAACAAAAAGAAAAAAAACCCATCATCACATATAGCATGTCATTTGGTTACAAGTGTTTTAACATTTATCATTCTTATACATTTATTATTTCATTTAATAGGTTATAATATACAGTTTGGGTTGCTTTGTTTACCATCCCTTCCTCCTGTTATAACACCACCTTATTTCCCTTTCTTTTCTCCCTTCCTCCCTTCTCTACTTTCTTCCTTCCTGCTCTCCTTTCCCTTCCTTCTTCCCTTACCTTTCTCCTACTCCTGCTCTTCTTCTTCCCCTTTCTACCCTCTCTCCCCCTCTTTCTCTCCTTTCCATCCTCCTCTCCTTACCTCTTTCTTCTTTCCATCTTCCTTTCATTCTCTCCTCCTTTCTCCCTTTCTCCCAACTCCCTTTCTGGGAGTTGAAGTCCACACACTTTCAAGTCTCCAAGGTGGAGAAAGACTGATCTATCTAATTAATATAATTATTTCTCCCTCTCTTTTTCACTCTCTCTCCAGCGCACACACGCAAATGCATAGGGCAGCCCACCTCACACACAGGTAACTCCGGGCGGCTTACGGGAAGAGGACAGCCGACCACTCAACCACGCGGGGGGGGGGGGGCAGGATTTCGCCAAGAAAAGTTAACTTTCCTGTGAAAGGGGCCGGCAGCCTCTCAGCTGTTCCCGGCCGGGGAGACCTCCCCCCCACTTCCACTCCTGCGACCCTCCTCCCGCCTCCTCGGAGCTTCAAGCAAGCTAACTGGGAAGGCCGGGGAAGAAGAAAAAGCGGCGGCGCGGGGGCGTGGCGGAAGCCCGGCTGCCGTTTCTCTTGCTGAGGGCGGGAGGAGGAGGAGGAGAAAGTTAAAGTGGCGACCCGATCCCTTCAGCAGCCGAGGCGGGAAACATGCGTTTTGACAGGGCTTCCACAGCGCTGTGCAAGCCCTGCCAAAGTGTCCGTTTCCCGGGCGGGCTGCCGTTTCTCTTGCTGAGGGCGGGAGGAGGAGGAGGAGAAAGTTAAAGTGGCGGCCCGATCCCTTCAGCAGCCGAGGCGGGAAACGTGCGTTTTGACAGGGCTTCCACAGCGCTGTGCAAGCCCTGCCAAAGTGTCTGTTTCCCAGGCAGGCTGCCGTTTCTCTTGCTGAGGGCGGGAAGAGGAGGAGGAGAAAGTTAAAGTGGCGACCCGATCCCTTCAGCAGCCGAGGTGGGAAACGTGCGTTTTGACAGGGCTTCCACAGCGCTGTGCAAGCCCTGCCAAAGTGTCCGTTTCCCGGGCGGGCTGCCGTTTCTCTTGCTGAGGGCGGGAGGAGGAGGAGGAGAAAGTTAAAGTGGCGGCCCGATCCCTTCAGCAGCCGAAGCGGGAAACGTGCGTTTTGACAGGGCTTCCACAGCGCTGTGCAAGCCCTGCCAAAGTGTCCGTTTCCCGGGCGGGCTGCCGTTTCTCTTGCTGAGGGCGGGAGGAGGAGGAGGAGAAAGTTAAAGTGGCAGCCCGATCCCTTCAGCAGCCGAGGCTAATTCTCTGCACGAACGAGAGCATGGGGGCAGCGGCAGCCGCCCGCACAGAACTTCCACGCGCTTCAGGGGCTTCTGCCGGGCAGCGGGAGCCCCGGAAGCGAGAGGAAGTTCTCTGCGGGCGGCTGCCGCTGCCCCCACGCTCTCGGAGGCGGCGATCCCATTCACGAAGAGGCAGGAAGAGAGGTGGGGCCAGCGGCAGCTGCCCGCACAGAACTTCCACGCGCTTCAGGGGCTTCTGCCGGGCGGCGGGAGCCCCGGAAGCGAGAGGAAGTTCTCTGCGGGCGGCTGCCGCTGCCCCCACCCTCTCCTCCTGCCGCAGCGAGCGGAAAATTCTCTGATTAGAATTAGATTAGATTACTCACCAACAAGCGCAGCTGCAACCCCAAAAGACGAAAGGAAAATGGAGACTCGCGCAGGCGTCCTCAGGCTAAGGAGTCCAGCCAATCAGTGAGCTGGTTGGGATGGAAAATTTTCCATCCCAGCCAGCTCACTGATTGGCTGGAGTCCTGGCCAATTAAATCAGTGAGCGGCAGGCTGGGCTGGCTTAAATTTGTAGGTAGCAGATAGAACAGAACGATGAGCCAGCCCAGCAAGCTAGCAGCTGATGGGTGGGAGCTGCGAGCGCCAAAAAAAGCGTGCTTTTTTAAAAAGCGTGCGGGACGCGGGAAAATGCATTAAAAAGCGGGGGTGTCCCGCCAAAAGCGGGACGTCTGGTCACCTTAGGTAGAAGCCACCTCAGCACATCGTAGTGTATGATATATTGTGTATGAAAAATAGATATATTTTTCAAAAATTTCTGACAGGCTAGAGTGGCAGAAAGTACCAAATTCCTTTCTTTGGTTTTTCTTTATATTTCTTTTTACTCTAAAAAATGGATCAATACTCAGATGAAGAAAACTTGATAATTCAAAACATCTTGGCTGGACTTCAAAACATCTCAGAAGGACTTGAGAGATTTGACAAGAAATGGGACAGACTATGGGATATCACAAAAAAGATGATGGGGTTGCAGCCCCAGAAATTAAAGAAGCGAATGAAAATATAGAAAACAAAGATAAGAAGTTAGATGAACTTATTAATGAAGTAAACGTGAGTGAAGGTGGAAAGAAGGGAAGCTGGAAAAGTGACTTTGATAATTTGGTGCTTCACCCCAAACTCCAAGATGCAGGAGAAAAAGAAAGAGTGAAAAAGATGGAGTTAATAAGACAAATCTATCCAGAAATAAACCTGACAACCAAAGTTAAGCTTACATTAATAACAACTCAAGGACAACAAAACTACATGAGAGATCTTTTAAGCTACAAAGTGCGGAGAGAAGTCTTAAACCCTGGAAAGGTCCTGGAAAGAGAATCGACATAACAGCTGGCGAGAGAGAAAAAACCATTTTGTTACTGGAAAGACACTGGTTAATAATGCTAGTTGATGAAAAAAAAAAGCTAGTTAATTATTGATGATTAATAAGTAGAGACTTTAGTACTTTATAGACTGTTCTAGATTACCATTGAATGTTGATTCATTAACATATAATTTACTATGATACCAATAGTGAAATGATAACCTTAGTTAGGATAAATAACCAGGCCATAGAAATGCTTATGTATACTTTTGGTGATTGTTAAGTAGAAATGTTAACATCTCTTAGATTGTCTTAGATATTTAATGTTTATTTTCTTAGCACGTAATTAACTAATTTGGGATTGAAGGAAAAGACCTATAAATCTTATTAATAAATCATTCTTTAAGGATGGCTATAAAGGTATAATATTGTGTGGGCCTGTGGAGAGGAGAAGTGAGATAAACAGTAATTTTTAGTCAACTACAATAATAACAAAGAAATATTAATGGATAATATTTAATGATACATACAGATGTGTTATGGAGGGGGGGGATGCTTAGATATCTTACTTAACTGAATTTGTTTTAGAATATGTCATAAAGGTGTAATGTTATTGGAGATCTATCGGAACTGCAAATGAATGCCAGTAGGTGGTTGTGTCTTTAAATATAAATGATTCTAGATAAAAACATGTTTAAATAATGGTAATTAAATGAGAATTGTGGTATAGGGCTAGTAAAATACCTAATTTTTCTTTATTGACTTAAAATGTACAACTCAATTTGAATGAAGTATATGTAAGGATTGTGGAAGAAAGACATGGAATATATGCTTTCTACAAGATGTAACGAAAGATGATTCCTTTTTTGTGTGTTTTTGTTTAACTAAAGCAATAAAAAAATTTCTCAAAAAAAAAGTATTGAAGGCAAAGCTGACCAAAAGCTAACTTGGAACTGGTTAAGATCAGGAGCACTGAAAAAAGAAACAGAAGGCTTTATTTTGGCAGCTCAAGAACAAGCTTTAGCCACAAACTGCATGAAGGCAAAAATTCAATATGTTACTACCAACAGCAAATGTCGCCTCTGTAATGAGAAAGACGAGACAGTCGACCACTTGATCAGCGGGTGCAGCAAAATTTCACAAACTGACTACCTACAACGCCATGACTGCGTTGCTAAGATCATTCACTGGAAATTGTGCCAAAAGTTTGGATTTGAATACGGCAAAAACTACTGGGAATGTCAGGTTCAGAAGGTTTTAAAGAATGAGAGAGTCAAGATCTTGTGGGACTTTAGAATTCAGACTGACAGGCACTTGGCCCACAACACACCTGATATAACAATAGTTGAAAAGAAAAAAGTATGGTTCATTGACATTGCAATACCTGGAGATGCACAAATTGAAGATAAACAGCAAGAAAAAATCACAAAGTACCAGGAAATTGAAGTTGAGCGACTGTGGAAAAAGAAATCGTGTGTTGTCCCGATTGTAATTGGAGCCCTTGGAGCAATACCCAAAGGGCTAACTCGCTATTTGGAAATTTTAAATGTATCAGACTTGAACATTCTGATTCTACAAAAAACCGCCCTTCTTGGAACAGCTTATATCCTCCGACATTACCTTAACAGTTCCTAGGTCCTTGGTTAGGACTTGAGCTGTTGAGCTACCAACCAGCCCCAAAGGCTGTGAATCTCACCAAAGATTAACATAACAACAACAACAACAACAACAATAATAATATCATCTTTCATGAAGTGACATCAACAGGTTGTACCTGCCAAGAAAAATAGGGAGCAGGGGGCTATTGTAAATCCATCAAACTACATTGATCTTGAAGCTAAGATCAATGTAGAGATGTTATTAACCTCTTTTTTTCTATTTCTTTTTTTTTCAATATATTGTAAATCCATACAACTGTAGAAGAAGAAAAACGAAGTTTGAATGATTATGTGAACCAAAGTACAGAAAAATTGCTGCAGGCTGTGGAAACAGAGAACAGCATAAAAACAACAGAAACAAAGGCAGAATATAAGGAGAAACAGCTGGATGACAGATTAAATAGATGGAAAACCAAAGCTTTGCATGGACAGCACTTGAAAAACATTGAAAGAAAATGTGATGACAACTTTAAATGGACATGACTTAAGATGGGAACTATCAAGAAAGAAACGGAAGGTTTAATACTGGCTGCTCAAGAGCAAGCACTACAAACTAATGCCATGAAAGTGAAGATACAAAAATCCACTGACAACCCAAACTGCCAACTTTACAATATCAAAGTTGAAACTCTTTCACATTTAATATGTGAATGCATCAAAATCGCGCAAACTGATTACAAAGTTAGATACGACCGAGTTGCTAAATTAATCCACTGGTCATTATTTAAAAAATATGATTTACCTGTATCCAGAAAGTCATGGGAACATAAAGTGGAAAAAGTTATTGAAAATGAGAAGGTGAAGATCTTGTGGGACTTTTGAATACAAACGGATAGTCATTTGGAGCACAACACTCGCTAGAGGGCAGTTTATTAAGTGTACAGTTTATTGATATCGTCGTTCTTGGAGATGCCAGAGTCAAAGAAAAAGAACTAGAAAAAATAATGAAATATCGCGACCGGGCCATCGAAACTACACGGCTATGGATGAAGCATGTAACAGTGATACCCATTGTCATCGGGGCACTTGGCACCATGTCCAAGAATTTTACAAGATACATCAACAAAATGCAGCTTCCTGCAATAACAACAGCGGAACTGCAAAAAACTGCGCTACTCGGAACATCTTATATTTTAAGAAGGTACTTGGCTGATACCTAGGACGCTGGCAGCAAACTGTATCAACCATTAGCACCAGTCACTGGTATTTGTAATGCATTTTTGAATGTACAGTTGGCTGAGTTTCATGTTTAATGAATAAAGTATATAATAATGAGGAGGAGGACACAACCAAGTTGCTAAATTAATTTACTGGTCATTATGTAAAAAATATGACTTACCTGTATCCAAAAAGTCATGGGAACATAAAGTGGAAAAAGTTATTGAAAATGAGAAGGTGAAGATTTTGTGGGACTTTTGAATACAGACAGATCATCATTTGGAACACAGCACATCAGATATCACAGTTGTCGAAAACCGAAATGTACAATTTATTGATATTGCAGTACCAGGAGATGCCAGAGTCAAAGAAAAAGAACTGGGAAAAATCATGAAATATCGCGACCTGGCCATCAAAACTATGTTATGGATGAAACATGTAACAGTGGTACCCATTGTCATCGGGTACCATGTCCAAGAATTTTACAAAATACATCAAGAAATTGCAGCTTCCCCCCAAAACACCAGCAGAATCGCAAAAGACCGCTACTCAGAACATTGTACATTTTAAGAAGGAACTTGGTTGATACCTAGGAAACTGGTAGCAACCCATATCAACCATTAGCACCAGTCAATGGTATTTGTGATGCATTTTTGAATGTTCAGTTGACTGAGTTTTATGTTTAATGAATTAAGTATATAATAAAAATAAAAATACCAATAAAATGGGGAATTAAAGATAACAATACCAGATATGGATTGCTGCCAGTTCAGGCCGAACCGGTAGTAGAATTCAGGCCTGGGTCGCAGAACTGGCAGCGACCCAGGCCTGACACGCACCCCCCATCAGTTCTCCAGTGTCCTCTGCCGTTGGTTCTGCGCATGGTCAGAGCAATTTTTAGTCAATTGCGCATGTGCAAGCAACACATGGCTGGCGCGCGCACAGCGAATCAGTACTGACTGAACAATACCTAATAATATTACAGACACACACTATTGGTTAATATTCACACACTTTAGACAGAACTGTAAGAATTAGGTGTTCAGCAGTGATGGCATAAAAGGGAAAACTATCCCTGTGTCTACTTGTCTTTGCGCGCAATGCCCTATAGTGCCATCTGGAGGGGAGATGTTGAAACAATTTATGTTCAGGATGTGAGGGGTCTGCAGATATCTTCTCAGCCTTCCTTTTGACCATGAAATATATAGCTCTTCTATGGAAGGCAGACTGCTTGCAATTATTCTTTCTGCAATCTTGACTGTTCAGTTGTAGTCTGTACCTTTCCTATTTGATTGCTGTACCAAACCAGTTATAGAAGTACAAATAACAGACTCAGTAATTCCTTTGCAAAAGTGCATCGGCAACTCCTGAAGCTTCTGAGTTCACGTGGGGGGGGAAAACCTTTCTTTGTTGTGCCTTTTTAATGATGGTTCTAATGTTGGGCCCATTTTAAGTCCTGGGAGATTATAGATCCCAAAACCTGAAAGACTATACTGCTGATACCATGGACCTTGGATCCAGTGTTCAGGGTGGGATCCAGAGCTGGGATCAGGGCCACTGGACTAGAAGCAGGCAGAAGCTCTCTGGGTGGCTGGCACTTGCCTGCTGCTCCTCTGATTCTTCTGCTTGACAACATCTAGGTCCCTAAGCATGGGCAGGGATGGGTAACTGTGGCCCCTTTATTGGCTCAAGAATTCTGGGAATCGCAGTCCACAGATCATAAAGGAGCCATGGCTGTTCACCCCTGAGAAACCCAAAGGAAATGATAACAGCCTCTCTTCTCCAATCACAGTGCGTTGTCCCTGCCTGACTATTGTGATGTGTTTTTGAAGATATCTCCCACCTGACAGTTGGATGAATTATAATTGGACTATGGACTGGGGTGCCAAGGGGAGGGGATTGACCTATACATGATATTCATTGCTTTCGCGCCCAATTAACCAGACTCAGCTTTTCTTTGCTACTATTCGTTTGTAATTAGTAAAAGTACACTTAATTTCAAACAAATGGAGTTGAGTGGTTTCTTTCCTGATAATTAAATGGGGCAGCACCTGACAATAAGATGAGTCTCATCTCGCACCCAACCCGGAGCGAACACCTTCCGAGGGGGGTGCCCTCACGGAAGGAAAAGAAAATTGTCTTTACATGAAAGCGACCAGGAAGAAGAAGTGAAGGAACCTGCTGTTCGACCCAGGTGGACTTGCGGTATGGGACAGAAAGAGGAACCTGAGGAATTGCTAACTGGAGTCATGAGGAGACCCAAAAAACCAGCTGCTGACTGGCGTGGCTCTAAGGAAAACTACAAAATGTCCCAAGCCATGAGGCTCCTTGAAGAGGCATGGAGCGAACGCCGGGCTCGAGAGAGTGCTGTGGAATGGGACCCAGCAGAGGAACTAGAGAAAAGGTACCCATTGCTTAGCTTAAGGGAGACTGGAGGGGTCGAAGGGGGTTGTGCGCAAGAAAACCCAGCACCGACCTCTCCCCCTGCGGCTAGAGAAATTCCGAGAGCAGGGGGGGCAGGTGACGCCGGATGGCTAAGGTCCCACCCTTAAGCGTAAAGTATGATGGAGAGCCTAGCGACCTGGGGCTGTTTATTATTCAGGTCTGGAATTATATGCAAATATATGGGCCTGATTTGGACTCTGATGAATCTAAAGTAAGAATAGTGTTAATGGCCCTAGAGAAGAAAGCAGCCGACTGGATGGTCGGATTACATAATAGTAACTCCCGGCTCCTGAGGAATTTTGATGACTTTATGGCAGCAATGAGGAGATAGTTTAACGACCCCCTCACCGAGCATCGAGCTAGGTTAAAATTTACAACTCTCAGACAGGGGAAAAAGACTGTGCCTGAATATTTGCAGGAATTCCAAGAGTTGTCGGCTTATATGAGGGGATGGTCTGAAGAAGCCTTGCTGGATCGATTTGCAGATGGCCTGAATAGAGATGTTTACCAGCAATGCATAAACAGACACATTCCCCGCCACTTGGAGCCTTGGTATGAGAACGCTGCAGATATTGAGCTTGATTTAACCAGACTTCATTGCAAGGAAGAGGGAGAAGTTGAGGACTCCTCTCCCCCCCTAAAACTCCCCTCCCAAAGGGTGAAAAAGGGGGTAGGGGAGATTTCACAGGCAAGCCCAAGCCCTCCGCTTGTTTCCGCTGTGGGAAGGAGGGGCACCATGCTGTGAATTGCCGAGTCAATCTGACCCACTCCACTCCGCCCCCCCGGAGGGAGAGGAAACCTGAGAAAGCTCCCGGCAAGAAAAAAGAAATCGCTTTGGGTGGAGAAGAAACTTCTCGCAGAAGTGGCGACCCCCCCAAAGGTCTGGACTCCTCGGGTCCCCTGAATTTCGGACATCCCCAGGGACCCTTTTCCGAGAGGTGCAAGGTTGTTTTTAAAAGCTTTTCAGCGTTTTTCGCCTGATTAGTTCAGAGCGAAAACGCCTAGCAGCCATCTCTAATCTTGCACATGCGCCCATAACTTCTATTGTCAGTTTATTCCCTTGTTCGCTAAGATAGCTCTCCCTATTACTAACCTCCTTAAATCAAAAGGAGGAGCTAAGCCCAAACCTAGCAAACCATTGGACTGGACTATGGAGTGTCAAGCTGCTTTCGAGAAGCTGAAATGTCTCTTTGCGGAGGAGCCAGTCCTGAAGCACCCAGACATGGACGAGCCTTTTGTGGTCCAGGCTGCCAGTGATGTGACAGTGTGGGCGGTACTGCTTCAAGCAAATAGCCAGGGTAAATTACAACCCTGCGCTTACACCTCTCGCAAACTGACCGACACGGAGAGACATTGGGCTATTTGGGAGAAGGAGGCTTTTGCTGTTCGTTGGGCTTTAACAACCTGGCGCCATTTTCTAGAGGGCGCCAAGCACCCTTTTGAGGTGTGGACTGAACATAAAAATTTGGAGGCGTTGAGAACCCCCAGAAAACTTTCTCCCAAACAAATGCACTGGGCTCAGCATTTCAATAGATTCAATTTTACTTTGAAATACATTCCGGGAGGGAGAAATTTTATGGCTGATGCTTTGTCCAGACTCCCACAGTACAACTGTTCAAAGCTCAGTGTTGTCCAACCTGTCATTCCCACAAAAAGCCTGGCTGCTCCTGTTTTCACCAGAAGTCAAACAACTTCTACATTAGAGGTCACAAAAGACTTTATCTCTGACCTAAAAAAGGCCCTTACAGAGGATGACTGGTTCCAGCAACACATAGATGAATGCACTATAAAAGATGGATTGGCTTGGATTGGGGCAAATGACCTTGTAGGCCATCCAGTCCAGGGATCTCCAACCGTGGCAACTTTAAGCTGTGTTGGCTGAGGAACTCTGGGAGTTGAAGTCCACAAGTCTTAAAGTTGCCAAGGATGTGAAGGAGTATATGAATCAATATGAATCAATATTGGCTATTTGCTTTTGTTATGTGTTAGATCGGGTGAATGGATGAGGCAGATTCAGGCTAACAGTAACAACAGCTCTTTATTAGTCAACACTAAGTTTAATGTAGATTAATTTTTCTGCTTACAGTCTTTTATCTTCAATTTTAATTTAACTTAATTTTTTTGCGGGGGGGGGTAGTCTCTTTTTCTAATAATAAGATTTCCTCACCAATTCGACACACTTTCTCTTTTCGCTTTCTTCCCGTTCCGGAGCTGTCCCAACTTCAGCTGCTTCATTAGCTGCGTTTCTGTCGCTGGAAAAAAAGGCTATTCCTGGATCTTTCAGGGTCTTTGCGGTGTCCCTGAGATCAGCAGGAGGTGTCCTTCTCAATAACTGTCTCTGCAGGATGGTTTAGATCTGAATGGACCGTCCAGCGGCAGAAATATTGACTGCGATCTCGGAGCACCAAGATTGCACATCGTGCTGTTGCAACGTCAGCCCCTTTCTCCCGGGTGCTATTTTTAAAATGTGACGGCTTGCTTCCTGTTACTGTGGTCAGTGGAGCCCTGCAGAGCCTTCTAGGCTTAGACTGGTTCGAATACCTGGGCTTGGGGGGGACCGGCATCAAAGCTGTTAAAGACGACAACACTGAAGAGCTAATGCAAGAGTTCAAGGATGTCTTTGGCACCGGTCCAGGTAACTACGTGAGGACCCCAATTTCATTTAATTTGGATCCCAACATTGCCCCCATTAGATTAAAATCTTGGAGGGTCCATTTTGCCCTCCGTCCAAAAATTGACCTTGAATTGGACAAACTAATTGACCAGGGGATTCTGGAGCTGGTTGATCACGCATGCTGAGAAACTCCTATAGTGACCCTGGTCAAGCCTAACAGGTCTATCCGCATCTGTGCAGACTATAAATACACCATAAATAGGGCCCTACAGCAGACCACTTATCCAGTGCCCATTGTCCAGCATTTACTTCATTCCCTTGGCCCAGGAAAAGTATTTGCTAAATTTGAAGAAAATAGGAAAGGAGTAACCCCACAAATACTTTGGGATACGGCCAAGGCTTATATTATCATCAACCCACTAGATGATAAGAAAAAAGAAGAAATGGCTAGAATTAAGCACGGGATCTCTCTTTTAGACCAGGAGGATGTCGCTCGAAAACTTAGGGGGATTAAGCAAAACTTTTTTGAGCATGCTAACAAACCGGGTCGTTGGCTCTCTTATAGACTTCGAAAAGAAAGAGAGAGCAGACGTATAGCTCAACTGCAGAATAGTAAAGGGGAATTAGTAGAAACCAAGGGAGAGAAACAGGAAATTATCCAAGGTTTTTTTCAGCAACTATATAGTAGGGAAGAAGTTTCTGAGGACCAAATTAAGGAATTTTTAGACAATGCAAATCTACCCAAGATCTCAAATGAAGCAAAAGGGGTACTGAACCAAAAGATAACAATAGATGAATTAGAAAAGGCAGTCAAAAAAATGGAAAACAACAAAACTCCTGGCATGGATGGTTTGCCAGTTGAAATCTATAAATCTTTTTTGGAAATTTTAGGACAAGAGATGATAGTAATATTTAATGCTGTCTTGACGGATTCTATCACACCGAAATCATGGGCCGAGGCTTATATAACCCTTTTGCCTAAAGCTGGAGCTGACCGCACCCAAATTAAAAACTATAGGCCCATTTCACTTTTGAATGTGGATTATAAAATCTTTGCAGCTATATTGGCAGATAGACTTAAATTCTTCCTTAACAAATTTATACACCCTGATCAGAACGGCTTCCTGCCGTCAAGGCATTTGAAAGATAATGTTAGAATTATTTTGGATGCCTTAGAATATTATGAAGCTCGGCCGGATAAACAAGTGGCCTTTATGTTTCTTGACGCACAAAAGGCTTTTGATCGGGTAAATTGGAACTTTATGTTGTCACAATTAGAAAATATGAAGTTTGGAGAAAGCTTCTTAAATGCAATTCGGGCAATTTATGTACGACAAACCGCGACAATATTGGTAAACGGAGAAGAGGCGGGTGATATTGAGATTGGTAAAGGCACAAGACAAGGATGCCGCTATCCCCCCTACTGTTCATCCTCACATTAGAACCCCTTCTTAGAATAGTGAGAAGTGACACACAAATTAAAGGGTTATGAGCTAAAGCTCAGGAATTTAAGGTCCAGGCTTTTTCCGATGACCTTGTTTTTATCCTGGATGATCCTATGGCTTCTGGGATACAACTTTTACGTAAAATAGAGGAGTACGGTAGGATAGCGGGGCTACGTATAAACAAAGAGAAGAAAAAACTGTTAATTAAGAATATGACTCTGAACCAGAAAAGGGAAGTACAAAGCCTGTTAGGGATCAACATGGCCCACAAAGTACAATATTTGGAAATTTGGCTCATGGAGAGATGTTCCTCTATCAAGGTAGATAACTATATGAAATTGCTACAACAGGTATCTAAAGATATGACTAATTGGAGTGGCAAACAACTGTCTCTGATGGACAGGATTGCGACAGTCAAGACATATGTATTACCAAAATTTTTGTTTCTGTTTCAAACGGCACCAACTAAATTGGACAAAAATTTTTTAAAATCTTTGGAGACAATAGTGACTCAGTTTATATGGCAAGGCAAGAAAGCACGAATCAAAGCCCAACATTGCAAAAACGTAGAGAACTGGGAGGCTTTGGAGTACCCAACTGGGAAGCTACTATAACGCAGCAATCATGACATGGGTGAAAGATTGGGTGATGTTGGAGTAGAAGGCGCCTATTGGCTATAGAGGGACATGACCTCCCCCAGGGATGGCATGCCTCCCTCTGCAAGAAAGAGACACCCCCCATAGGTACTTCATGGGACATTATATTCAGAAGATTTTGATGGGGGGTCTGGGAAAAGATGAGGAAAAATACTATCTTAGGGTTCCGTGCTGGTTGGCACCATTAGAGGCCTTAACGCATCCCAGTGTATTTAATTGGACAAGAAACATAACATATAAAGACATCATGACAGAAGATGGCACATGAAAACAAAGATGGAATTAGAGCAGCAGGGCAGGAATTTGGAATGGTGGAATATTTACAGGTTAGAAACAGGTTTAAAAGTGATAAGGCATGTTTTGGGATCTACCCAAACCCTCAGGGGCTAGATAAGATCTTGTTTGGTGGAGACAAGAAAATGTTATCGAAGATTTACCAATTTTTGACCTGCCAAGATGCTAATGAAGAGATGCACAAAAGCCTTCTAATAGCATGGGAGAGAAACCTTGGCTATGAAATTGAAATGGGCAAATGGTGGGATCTATGGAGTAAGACCATTAAACTTACAACATCTACAGCATTCAAAGAAAACATATACAAGATGGTTTATAGGTGGCACTTCCCCCCAACGAGGTTAGCCAAGATGTTCCCTGGGTTATCTCCTTTGTGTTGGAAATGTGGAAGAAAGGATGGCACATTCTACCATATTTGGTGGTCCTGTACTGAGGCCACGAAATATTGGAAAAGGGTTAAAAAATGGTTAAAGAGGTTACCCGGGGCAAACATGGAATGGAGACCCGAGAACCTTCTACTAAGCATTAAACCAGAAACATAAGCAGTTCAATATGGCATTTGAGCCTACATATAATTGTGGCCGCAAGAATAACTTATGCACAATTTTGGAAATCCACTACCATACCGTCGGAAGATGCTATAATTAAAAAGATCTATGAATGTGCAGAAATGGACAGAATGACGGGTTGGCTGAGGGACAAAGGAGAAACGGAACATTATCTTAGCTGGAACCTATGGTATATGTGGGCGACAAGGAGAACAGCAGGGACTTAAAATGGGGAAAGTTAACATGGGTATTGTAATAGATCCTGAACTCTGCAATGAAAAGATGTGGCTTAGAGACCTAACAATGAGGAAGGAAAGAAAAAGTTGGGCTGTGAATGACTGTCACCGCGGGGGGGGGGGGAGGGGGGTTGTATGTTTAAAACTGTATTTGTATCTGTATGTTTTACGCTTAAAAAAATGTATACTAATGAATGCCGATACAAAAGGCTGTATATTTACTTTATATTGGTTATGTATGATTTGTCTTTCTTATGTTGTTGTATTTTTCTTTCTGTTTTTTAAAGTAGAATAATAAATAAAAAAGTGAACAAATACAACAAATTATACAAAAACATATATCATTTAACAACAAATGATTATAATACTATACAGTATATGCTTATCTAAGGCAATTCAAGTACGTATATATTTCTAATATATTTATATGCTGCAACTATCATGTTTTTAACCCACTATGTTTTGTATAAATGACTCTCGTATTTCATTATATTTGACAATGTTCAACAGAAGTGCTTCTGGTATTATTATGGCCTGTTGGCTGGTGCTTGTGTGAGTAAGGTGTTTGGGCCTGGGTATGGACCTTTATGGACAAGGGGTTGGGGAAAGCTCTGGGGGTCTAGGAGCTGATTGTAACACCTG
Organism: Thamnophis elegans; assembly: GCF_009769535.1. Taxonomy (NCBI): domain Eukaryota; kingdom Metazoa; phylum Chordata; class Lepidosauria; order Squamata; family Natricidae; genus Thamnophis; species Thamnophis elegans. Next base: position 19,782,977 of record NC_045554.1, read on the forward strand.
CATAGTGACAGTAGTGACAGATGGGGGAGATATGTTGGGAGATAAGGATGGGCTACTTATGCATTGTCCAGTTTTTGAGCTCATTCCTGGGTCCCTTCAAGGCCCTAGATTGTCGGCCGCTGTTGTTGAACAAACTGGTAGATTGGTCTGCATTAAGGTCACCCACATTCACAATTTGAAAAGTTGATCTGGCATGCGTTATCAAAACCTGGCAAATGTCTGTTTTGGAAAAAAAATGGGCAGACTTTAGAATAGTAGCACTGAATAGACATGTAGTGTCGATTTTAAGGATTTTCCATTCTTATTTTGCTATTGAAATTTTGTTTACCTAATAATAGACATGAAAACAATCATCTTACCCAAGATTTTATTTCTCAGCATGGACTTGACGGACTTGAACTATTTCAGTGAAGCCTGAGATACTCTCATTTTTCATTCAGCCTCAGTTTTTGAAATTCAACCAACTACCGAATTGTATCAGAAATGTAAACATGCTTTTCAAATCAACATTGCAAATATTTATGACTTATGGAGTAGAATTGGAATACCTGTAATAGAGGGGCGTCCAATACAGCCTGGCTGGGGAATTCTGGGAGTTGAAGTCCACAATTCTTAAAGTTCCCAGGTTTGGACACCTTTGTTGTAATAGATAGAAGGAATGACTTTGAGCAACAGGAGAGACGCCAAGATTGTTGTCAGATATAAGAAACCTGTTTCTGAGGCAGAAGAAGCTTGAGTTATGTCTCAGGTAAGACCCTCCTTTGTTCTTGCAAATGATGGAATAAAATTGAAAAAGAGTTAATATTTTGTATGAACACTAGAGGGAGCCAAGAGAGAGTTTTAGAAGAGAACTTTGTAATCATTTAATTGGTTAAAGAAAAACAATGTTAGAAGTTGATTGGTTAAATGTCATAATTCTATATAAGGTAATAGTTAGGGCGTTACTATTGCTGACTGGTTTGTGACCGCCCCGATCAGGCTAGCTGATATGGGAGTAGGAGGAGTTAGGGAGGGTATAACTGCTGTCTCACTTTCATTGTGGGTGTGGCTCTCCTTTGTGACTCAGGTGAAGTCAGGGTGAGACCCACCAACGCTTTGCAAACCGTTTTCAAATTAGCTTTGATTTTTGATAATAAAGAGAATTTTATTACTCTACTCCGAACCTCGTCTCCAGAATTCTTTTAAATTCTGCAAACAAATTGGGGGCTCGTGTCCGGGATCCAATCTGCGTTGGGGCTCTGAGGGGTCCCCCTCAGGTGCACCCCTTTCCTTTTTTGAGAGGAGGGGAGCCACCCAGAGGACTACGTAGCTTTTGGAAGCCCGTAAAAATTGTGTCATAGACGAACAGTAGGAGGGGAGTGAATAAAATAAGAAAAAGCCTGAAGACAGACCGGATAACTCCTGCGCGCGGACCCTGGTGAGTACTGGTTTTGAAAACACCAGACAAGACCCAGGGCGGTCAGGGAGTGTGTGAATGTGAGAACTGGCAGTGGGGCTGGGCATAAGTCCTTTTGAGGACGGAGTGAGTGATGGGGATATTGTAAATATCCGGAGACGGTGACATGTGGAATTGAAAAGAGCTGCTGGGAGGGACACAGAAGCACACACTTAAGGGAGGGCTACCTACCCATATGAGAGATGGGGGGAAATACAAGTTCAGCTGAGAAAGGAACACAGTGGTAAAGAAAATTAGAAAGAATCCTAAGCTTAAAATTGACCCGAATGGCCCATTGGGCCAAATGCTGGCTGGATGGGGGTCCCCACCTTATAATCGGGAAATTTTGAGATTAGGATTGACTAAGAAAATATGGTAAATTTATGCTGTTTTATTTGGTGGCAAGATGATAATGTTGAGTGGCCGCGGGACGGCTCTATGAATTTCTTTAAATGCCGTGATCTATATGATTATGTGAAACAGAAAAGTGTAAACATTTGGACAATGAGTTAGATTATGCTCTGCTCTGGAACCCGGACCTTTGGCCATCAGAACGTATTCTGATGGTGAAGCCCGGAGAGCAGGAAGAAGAGGAAGAAACCCCAAAAAGGGATTGTTGAAAAATATTCCTCCTCCGTATAATCCAGTTCATATCCAAAATCCCCCACACCCGGCTAATGCAGTAACTCCCCATTATATCCTGGAATGCAGGGAGGGATAAGCCAATTTACCCCAGGGCAGTGGCCTGGTTCTCCGATGCCCGTATTAAGTCCACAGGGAGGGGAGAACCCAGTTTGGACTCCTAATTGCAACACACCCCCCATCCCGTCCTTAATGCCATACTCTCCGGGGGTTGATGAGAAAACAGGATGTTCAAAGGACAAATTGGATAGTGCAAGGAAGAATTTAATAAACCAATTGGGTGAAGAGGAACAGGTTAAGCAATTTCCTCTAAGAGAGACCCCGAATGGAGTAAATGCCCAAGGGGCCCCAATTATAACATATGTACACGAACCGCTAAGGGCAACGGAGGTTCGGGCATTTAAAAAGGAAATGAAAAACTTCATTGAGGATCCATTAACAGCTAGCGATCAATTGGATTCCCTATTAGGACCTAACATATATACTTGGGAAGAAATACAAAATATAATGGGTATTTTGTTTAGCCCCGAAGAGAGAAATTTAATCAGAGTAGCCGCCATGGCAGTGTGGGAAAGAGAAAACCCTGTGGTGGCGGGAGGGAATCAAGATAGAGGAGATACTAAATATCCCCTGGTAAAGCCAAATTGGAATAATAATGAAGCAGAGGGGAGAAGAAACATGCAAGATTTAAGATCAATAATTATAAAGGGGATGAGGGAAGCAATACCAAGAACTCAGAACATGGCTAAAGCCATGGATATAGAGCAGGGAAAGGAAGAAGCACCAGCTACATTTTTGCAACGTCTCAAGGACGGAATGCGAAAGTATGCGGGGGCGGATCCTGACGATGCCCTAAATGTACAGATAGTTAAAATTCAATTTGTAACTAAAGCATGGCCAGACATTGCAAGGAAATTACAAAAGAGAGAGAATTGGGCTACAGAATCTTTAGAAGTTTTGTTAAAGGAAGGTGGAAAATATGAATGGAAAGATTAAAACAATGTTGACAAAATTGTATTTGGAAACAGGAGTGAATTGGATAAAAGCGTTGCCGATAGCCTTATTTAGAATAAGAACACAACCAGGAGGGATGTGGGAGTCTCACCTTATGAAATGTTATTTGGAATGCACTAAGGAATGCTGGGATACGAATGGGGAATTTACCTAGTAAAGACAAAGGATTGATACAATACTTGCAATACTGTCCCAGACTTTTGACTCTTTCAGGAAAGCGGGCTATTTAATTACAGACTCCTCCATGAGCTTCAAAGTACATTCCATTGAAGTGGGAGACCAGGTGTGGATAAAAACTTGGAAGGACGATTCCCTAAAGCCGAAGTGGGATGGACCATTCCTGGTGTTGCTGACCACAGACACTGCCATCCGGACGGAAGAAAAAGGCTGGACCCACTACACCAGAGCGAAGAGAGCCAACTTGGAGGAGTCGGAAACTTGGAAGGCCTTTCAGAAGGAGCCATTGAAGTTGGTGTTGAAAAGGCAGTAATTCTTCTAAAGGAAAAGGCCCGTGAGTTCTTGGCTTGTGACCAATGTGCTGGTTCTGTTCTTGTCCGTGTGAAGCTTGCTGCTATTCCCATTGTATTGACTGTGTACTTTGTATCCACTGCCGGATCCCCTGTGACATTATATTGATTGAACAATACCTGGCGGCATATTTTTATTATCCGAGTCTATCTTCAACTGCTCTCACCACAGACCTCCGTATTACCCCAACAGTACAGAGAGCGCTTGATAATCCCTTTTCTGACAATTATCACGCCGCCGGGCCCTAAAGAAGATGAAACCATGATGCCCTTCCATCAGAGGACTGTTACCTGGGCAGGAAACGGGATTTTGGGACTATTGGGCTCCTCGACCATCTTGCAAGTATTTCCTGTTGCATTTTCTAGGCATGACAATAATGATGGGTATGTTACTTTGGTGGTGTGGGGAGCATGTGAATATCAAAATAAGGAGGGAATAGTAGAGGATTTCTATGGACCTCCCTCTAAACAGAATTGCTCAAAAAGAGAGATAAGTTTCACCATCATGCGAAGAAATTCATAAACTCACCTGTAAACACCATTTGTATAAAAGGAGGAGGACTACAGAAAGGAGAATTCCAATATTCGAAAATGACACATGAGGGATGCAATCTAACATTAGAAGTAATGGCAAAACAAACTAAGAGAGGATTGGCCTGGTCATGTGAGAATCAAAATGACGGGTGGAGAAAGGGACTTTTCGAAATATGTAAAAATGCAACTAAGAAAGATTTAGATAATGGAGACCCAAGGTGTTATTGATTGATAAATTTTATGGTCTAGTAGCTGCAAAATTTCAGAAGAAAGCCCTGGAGATATACAATTTCTCTGTAATAATAATAATAAGAGTCAAAACATTCAATTAGGATGGAGTGGGATGTGTAAAGTATTATGGGAACCCAGTTGGTACAATAAAAGCCCTTCTCGAACTAAAAGGGTTCCAACTGCTGCAACTAAGGTTGAGTCAGAGAACTGTTCACCCTGCATTACCAAGGCTAAGGTGGGTGAACGTACTATCAACACCTTAATATATCATACGCATCCACCCCAGGGATGTAAACCTACTAAAATGGATTGCCTTCACAACAAAACGATGTACAGTTTGTGTACTCTAAAGGGAAAAACTGTATGTTATAATCCCAACACTCCAGTTCGCCTTAACGTTACTTTATGGGCAGGCTTGCCTAAGACAGGTTTTAGAAAGAATCCACAAGGAAGGGGGCGTATGTGGAAAATTTAATCTATCTAACTGTTGTTTACAAATTGATGAAACTGGGGCCGTTGTGAAGCAGTTAACTGCAGAGATGCGGCAATTACTTATAATCCTGACCAGATATGGCGGGGATTCAATTTGGATGGTGGGGGCTTTTTAGGGGGGCATTTTTAGAAATTGGAAACAAGCATTGTTCATGGTTGGTATAAGTTTTATTGGATTAATGATGCTACCATGTTTAATTCCCATAATAAGAAATGTTGTCACCTCCACGGTGGGAAGCATAATACCAGCTCAGCAACATGAAAAGTCAATGATGGTATTAAAGAAATTGGGGATCAGATCCAATTATTGGAAAGCATGAATACATTCCCTATGGAAAGTGCAATAATAGAAAGAGAAAGGTTGAAAGAATAAGGGAAATATTAAGAAAATTGCCATATAAGAGATGGGGGAATTGATGGAATAAATTGAAAAAGAGTTAATATTTGTATGAACACTAGAGGGGAGCCAAGAGAGAGTTTTAGAAGAGAACTTTGTAATCATTTAATTGGTTAAAGAAAAACAATGTAGAAGTTGATTGGTTAAATGTCATAATTCTATATAAGGTAATAGTTAGGGCGTTACTATTGCTGACTGGTTTGTGACCGCCCCGATCAGCTAGCTGATATGGGAGTAGGAGGAGTTAGGGAGGGTATAACTGCTGTCTCACTTCATTGTGGGTGTGGCTCTCCTTTGTGACTCAGGTGAAGTCAGGGTGAGACCCACCAACGCTTTGCAAACCGTTTTCAAATTAGCTTTGATTTTTGATAATAAAGAGAATTTTATTACTCTACTCCGAACCTCGTCTCCAGAATTCTTTTAAATTCTGCAAACACAAAGGTAAGATAGGGAGAAACACATTCAGCTTTGCCAGACATGGTTACTATTACTTTATAATAAAAGTAGTATTCTCCTTAATGATTTTGGTGTCCTAGTCTGGTCTCCAGGCACTGACAATACTTGATATTGGAAGATCAATGGAACTAAATGTTAACCATCTATTTGGCAAATCCAAAAAAGAAAACTCCTGGGACATTATTTTACTAAGAATGTAAACTTTTCTGAATAAACAGTGATGGGATTCAAATAATTCAACAATCAGTTCTCTGCCCTAAAGAAGAGCTGGGTGGGTGTGGCCAGGGGTGTATGATAGGCAACACTCAGCCTCCTGCACCCCCCCCTGGAGCAAAATCAGGCCGCAGGGGCTCCATGTCGTACCTCCGCGCCCCATTTGGGCCTATTAGGCCTCACCCCAGCCTCCTGGGAGCAAAAATGGTGTGTGTGTGGACTCCTGGAAAGGGTGGGGCAGGCATGGGTGGGGCAGTTTAACAACTGGTTTTCCTAAACTAGCCCGAACCGGCTGAATCCCACCACTGTGAATATATTGGCACAGAAGAAGCAAAACCAGCTCTGGTTTCCTGTGCAAAAGCAAGCATAATTAATTCCCCCTTTCCCTACGGGCTCCTCACAGTCCATTACATCCACCAATCACTTCTGCTCATTTTGTTATGGGAACCTGCCATCCTGTGACATCTGCTCGGGGTGTCCTTGAGATGGGAGCCATGTCTCATGAGAACCGAAGGATGCTTGGAGATCATTCCCCCCACCCCACCCTTGCATTCCATTCCACCACCTCCCTTTCATTGCCAACCTGCGAGTGAAGAAGAATGTAGATGAAAGTGTGAGTCAGCATTGACACCAAATTTTACAAATATTAAATCTGCTTCTTTGGACCTGAAGTTGAAATTAATCCATGAAAGATTTTATTCCAAGTCTGTCAGACGCATCAAAGGATTTGTCAGAAAGGAGGGATTGTAGATTTTTCTCTGCTAGCAAGTAAGGATATATTAACTCCTGTGGTTTGATGATGCCTGGTTTTGGTCTCTTTCTGGAAGAATATTACAGTATATATGAGTAGATATCGGGGTAATTATTTTCAAGCTAAAAATATCAATATTATTTTGAATTATCCCAAATTGTGAAATCTGACAATTGTTGAGGGCCATTAATTGTATTGGGTGCGTGGAGTAAGTGAGAAAGATTTAAGATTGGAAAAGTGCAATTTCCATGGCTATAAGACTGAATTCAAATAAGTAATTTACACATTTGTCAAAAGGGTATTTTCCCCACTACACAAAGAATAAAACAATACATTTCCCTTTGGCATAAATTGCACAATATTTTGCAAGGACAGAAAATTTGTATGAGCAGTTTGATATATTGTTATTACATGATTGACTGGATTGATGATCTATATAGGCAATTTATATTAATTTAGCCAGTCTGTTTTTCTGTTCAATTTTTAATTTTGTTTCTTTTGGTATACAGGTTTATAACTCATGTTGAACACTACTGTTTTCTTTTCTTTTAATGTGTTTTATATTTCTCTGTAATGGATAGATAATGAACTAAGGCTGCACACACTTCCCCTGCCTTTCTTTATGCCCCCTCCCCTTTGCCTCTCCCATTGGAAACTCTCCCCACCCTTTCCCTCTGGTCTTTCCTGCTCCCCTCATCTGGAAAGTTAAGGCAAGTCCAGCCCTCCCCTCCCTCCCTTCCCCTTACTGCAGGAGCCAAGAATTGCCACATTTGTCTATGGAGATTCTCAGTCATCCAGGTCATGGTGACATTTAGCTATGCACTTTGGGACAAACACCCTTCAAATGGTGCAGGAGTATGAATGGATTTCCACAAAAATCACACCCATTTATTTACACCATTCAGGTGACCCTGACAACACAGATAAACTTCCAGGTGACCTCAATGACCCTCTAAATGATGCGAATAACCAGCTGTCTGCAAGGAATATAAATCCTTCCATTCCCCTCCATCCCATCAGAGCTGAAGAAATTTCTTGGATGAGAAGCCAATCATCTTCAAAGAACACCCAGAAAGTCCAGCTGCCTCTTGAAAAAAGCACCTTTGGGAATTGCCACATTTCTGCTGCTGGACAGCTCTCTTACACAAAGGCCTTCACTTGTCCACCTAAGGATTTGTCCAGTATGGGAGTCTTGTTTGTCCAGGTGAGAAACCCTTATGGAATGCCAGAACCTGTTTTCCTGAAGGTTTAATTCTCCTTAATACTAGAATCCTTTACTTGTTGGCCTTCTTACGAATGTTATTAAGATGAGATTAGATCAGGATTAGAATAGAATAGAATAGAATAATAGAGTTGGAAGGTACCTTGGAGGTCTTCTAATCAAACCCCTGCTTAGGCAGGAAATCCTACACCACTTCAGACAAATGACTATCCAACATATCTTAAAGACTTCCAGTGTTGGGGCATTCACAACTTTTGGAGGCAAGCTGTTCACTGGTTAATTGTTCCAACTGTCAGGAAATTTCTCCTTAGTTCTAATTTGCTTCCCTCCTGGATTAGTTTCCATCCATTGCTTCTTGTTATACCCTCAGGTGCTTTGGAGAATAGCTTGACTCCTTCTTCTTTGTGGCAGCCCCTGAGAACACTGCTATCATGTCTCCCTTACTCCTTCTTTTCATTAAACTAGATGTATCCAGTTCCTGCAACCGTTCTTCACATGTTTTAGCTCAAGTTCCCTAATCCTCTTTGTTGTCCTTCTCTGCACTCTTTCTAGAGTCTCTACATCTTTTTAAAATTGTGGCAACCAAACTGGAAGCAGGATTCCAAGTGTGGGCTTACCAAGGCCTTATAGAGTGGTCTTAACACTTCACGTGATCTTGATTCTGTCCCTCTGTTGATGCAGCCTAGAACTGTGTTGGCTTTTTTGGCAGATGCTGCACACGGCTGACTCATATCTAAATGGTTGTCCACTAGGACTCCAAGATCCCTCTCAAGGTTACTACTATTGAGCAAGGTACCACCTATACTGTACCTGTTTATTTTGCTTTTCTTGCCTAAATGTAGAACCTTACTTTTTTCACCATTGAATTTCATTTTGTTAGATAGTGCCCAATGTGCAACTCTGTCAAGATCCTTCTGTATCTTGAGAATAGAATAGGATAGATAGAATAGAAGCTGGGAGGGACCTTGGAGGTCTTCTAGTCCAGCCCCCTGCTCAAGCAGGAGAACATATACTATTTCAGATAAGTCTCTTCTAAAAACATCCAGTGATGGAGCGCCCACAATTTCTGAAGGCAAGATGCTCCACCATTAACTTCCTTACTGTTAGGAAGTTTCTCCTTAGTTCCAGGTTGCTTCTCTCCTTCATTAGTTTCCACCCATTGCTTCTTATCTTGCCTTCTGGTGCTTTGGAAAATAATTTGACCCCCTCTTCTTTGTGGCAGCCCCTCAAATACTGGAAGACTGCTATCTAATTTCAAAGATAGAAAGTTAAAATACAAAATTTTAAGTAGGGAGATGGACAAGAAGGGTCGGAGGACCTCCTCCAGTGTCATCTTTGCTCCTTCTGCTTACCTGGCCTGCTAATAAACCCCCGAAAGTAAAAGAAAAGGCCACTAAGCCTTTTAACACCTAGGCTAAAAGTGAGAAAGTACCTTTTTCCATAGTTAAACTGGCAAATATCAGCACTTAACTAAATCACAAAATCCCCTCTACTGTAGCTATTACAAGTTCCTCATTCTGATGATAGACAAAGCCCTCACCGTGACTCACGAAAGTCAAGATTGCATTTTCCCTCCTTACTTAACCGGCTGTCTTTCCCAGTAATGCCCAGAAGGGAGGCTGAGTTCACATGCAGCATGTCGTTTGGTTACAGTTGTTTTAACCTCTGCATCTTCAAATAATATTTACCGTCTCAAATATTTCATCTAATATAACTAAAGGCCTTATTTTCAGTTTACAATATATTTTAGTTAACATTAGCATTATTTTCCCCCAGAGAGTATACTTCTATTTATTGTTAACCTTGCATTTCATACCTTCAAACAGAGATCTTATTCCTTCATTGTTCAACAAAGCATCACTGCCTATATATACCAGTTTTCATTTGTTCCCCTATTAGAATTGCTTTATCAGCAGCGACATATCATTATAATAAGTTCTTAACCTTATACTATATCCCCAGACCTTATATTAATACTTCATTGTTGTCATTATTAGATTATTTCAACAGCATAATTATATCATCATTTACTTTTTTCAATAAGGCATAAGTATATCATTTTTCACTTCCAAAGTTTTTTTTACCCTAGCCACCGATAGACACAAATCCCATATCTTATAAAATTGTTCATCCTCTTGCTCTCTAATTTCAAATGTCAATTACTCATTTCAGACAGTCCATATTTTCGGATAACTTCTTCCTGTTTTGGTATTGTTTCGTTTTTCCAGTTTTTTGCAAAAACATTCTGGCTGCTGTTAGCACATTTACAATCAGATATTTTAAGTCTTTGTTGTAGGTTTCTGGTATGATCCCCAATAAAAAGACCTCTGGTTTAAAGTCTATTTGTTTGTGTGTCATTTTCTCCAACCACATGTGGATTTTAGTCCAGTATCTTTTAGCTTCAGTACAAGTCCACCACATGTGGTAGTATGAGCCAGGTATCTGGTGACATTTCAACATTTTTTCTGATTTATTCTTGAACATTCTTGCGATTCGGTCGGGGGTAGGTGCCACCTGTAAAACATCTTATACAAGTTTTCTCTATATGCAGTAGACATTGTCATTTTGTAATTTGAGACCACAATTCTGCCAATTCTCTAAATCAATCCCATACCTAAAGTTTTTTCCCCAAGCAATCATAGTTCTTTAACTTGTTCTTCATGCAATTTAAACTCCAATAAATATCCATATAGTTTTTAAATTACTTTTTCATCAGTACCTGTTAGAATTTTGTCTAACTCAGTCATTTTATTATAAAGACCTTAGTTTTCTATCTTCATTATATCTAGATTGTATCTGTACATATGAATACCAGTTCATTTCCATCCCTTCTTGTTTCAACTCTTGACTAGAGTTGAGCTCACCCTCTGTATCAATAATTCTGTATATCTAACTGTTTGTTCCTTTTTATATATTATCGGATATGAAAATGCTTCAATTGTGATATCCAGACTGGAATTTTTAAATAATGTTAGTCTTTTAACCTTTTCCCAATTTAACAGCAACGCCTCCCTTATATAATGTCTTCTAAAGTAACCATGTGATTTAGTACCCTTATACCATAAGAAAGCATGCCATCCCAACAGCAAGTCGTGACCTTCTACATTCAATAATCTAGAGTTTTTTAATAATATCCATTCCTTAATCCACTAAAGTTTGTTGCCTGATAGTATAGCTCCCAATCAGGTAACCCAAATCCTCCTCTCGATCTAACATCTTGTAAGTAATTTAAGTTTTATTCTAGCTTTTTTCCCTTGCCAAATAAATTTCAAAACTATTTTATTTAAATCTTGAAAAAAAATCCTTCCCCAATCTGATTGGGATTGTCCTGAAACAGATATAGAATTCTAGGTAGAATGTTCATTTTAATTGTAGAGATTCTTTCCCATCATTGATAATGCAATTTTCCATTTCTCCAAGTCAATTGCTATTTGTCATTTTAATCTGGTATGTTATCCTCTTTAAGAGTGCTACATCTAGGTCAGTGAGGGGCAACCTTTTTGGCGTGGTGTGTCAAAAATCGGCAAAAAATTGAGCATAACTCGCGTTGGTGTGTCACTTCGACACAAAACATAATTTTGCGCAATTTATAGTTTAACTACAAAAATGTCTAATTGCAATATATAATTGTATTAATAAACCAAAAACAAATTATTTAACATACCTGCTTAGTACTTCTTTGTTCATCAGTCGATTCGTATGTTGCCCTTGATATGTATTGAACTTGTTTGGGGTGCCGTGGAACCAGGGCTGTGGAGTCGGCTGCTTCCAGCTCCACGTCCTCATCAACAGCCGCTCCAGCCCGCCCCTGCTATGAATATTCCTAGTGACGCGAGGGCGAAGATATGATATTCATAGCGGGGGCGGGCCGGAGCAGCATGTTGATGAGGACGTGGAGCTGGAAGCAGCAGACTCCACAGCCCTGCCGTGAACTGAGATAAGTGTGGTGCGGTCGTAACCGACAGTCCCAGGAGTAGACTCTCTGTGCCGGCCTGACTGGAGAGAGGCGCGCACTGTTTCCCGCGCTCCTCTCCTGCGGGTCCTCCTCGCCACGCTGATGACGTGTGTGCGCACGGCACGCCAGCCTTACCAGCAGCCCCTGCGCTCAGAAAGGGGCGGCGGCGATACAGTAAGTGAGTGTGGGCGGGGGAGATCACACGTCCCGCCCCCCTGTTCCTCCCAGCACAGATTCTTTCATCCTCGGCGGCCGTGCAGGAGCCGAGGATGAATCGCATGAAATCCTGTGCGTGTCACCCCAAATGGCTTCGCGTGTCAGCACTGACACGCGTGTCATAGGTTCGCCATCACTGATCTAGGTGATAGATATCCCCAAATATTTAACCTTACTTGTGTTTTGAATCTGCAACATTTCTGACAACTCTTCCTTTTGTGTTGCTGGGATATTCTTTGTCATGATCTTTGTTTTATCTTTGCTTATTTTCAAGCCTGCTACTTCTCCATATTCCTCTATTCTTTCCAGCAATTTGGATGCTGTTTCTAATGGATCTTCAAGAATAAAGACGAAGTCGTCTGCGAACGCCTGCAATTTATACTCTTCTCTCTTAATTTCATTCCTCTTATTTCTTCTTCTTCTCTGATCTTTCTATTTAAGACCTCTAGTGTTAGGACAAAGAGTAGCGGTGATAGTGGGCAGCCTTGTCTTGTACCTCTCTTTATTTCAATCGGATCTGTTAGTTCTCCATTTACTATTATCTTTGCTGCTTGTTTCTGGTATATCATTCGTATAGTTTGAGTGAATTTCTTGCCAAATTCATCTGCTCCAGTTGCAAAACATAAATTGCCAATTCACATTGTCAAAGGCCTTCTGCGCATCGAAGAACATCAGTGCCATTTGTTTTTCAGGATGGGCCTCATAGTATCCAAGGTATTCAAATTATTCTCATATTGTCTTTAATTTGTCTTTTAGGTTAAAAAGCCATTTTGATCTGGGTGGATGAAGCCATTTAAATATTTTTAAGTCTCTCAGCTAGTATAGATGCAAATAGCTTGTAGTCTGAATTTAATAAAGAGATTGGTCTATAATTCTTGATTTGTGTTAAATCAGTCTCTTCCTTGGGTAGTAGTGTGATATACGCTTCTGACCATGATTTCGGTATTTTGCTCTCAGACATCACTTCATTCATGACTTGTAGGAGTGGGCGGGTCAATGTTTCTTCAAATGTTCTGTAGAATTCCACAGGTAGTCCATCTGGTCCTGGAGCTTTCCCATTGTTTTGTTTTTTAAGTGCCTCTGTTAGCTCCATCATTGTTATTTTACTTTCTAACATTATTCTAGTTTCGTCTGGTACCTGGGGGAGATTGGCATCTTGTAGGTACTTTTTAACTCGTCCCTCCTCCACCTTCTCTTGTTCATAGAGTTTAGCATAATAGTCTTGTATAATTTTTTTTTCAGTATTTCTATACTGAATTTCTCCTTGTTTATCTCTTAGTTGAAGTATTTTCTTTGTTTCTCTCTCTTTTTTCATCTTATATGCCAACCACCTGCCTGGCTTGTTCACATTTTCAAAATAATTCTGTTGGCACCTCTAATTTTTTGTGCCAGTTCTTCCTTTTCTAATAGGTCCATTTTGTGTTTAATTATGTCCATTTTTATTTTGGCATCTTTTTTTTGTGGTGCTCTCTGTAGTTCTCTTTCAAGTATTTTATAGTCATTGTCTAGAGCTTTATGCATTTGTCTTTTCTTTGAGTTTCTCTTCCTTGTGTAGTCTATTGTCAAACCTCTGATAACAGCCTTCATTGTATCCCAGAGGTCCTGCAACGACATATTCTTCTTTCCTATTTTCTTTAAGGAAAAGGACTAGCTCTTTTTCCATTTTTTGTACAAACTCTTTTTCTTTCAATATAGTGTTATTTAGTGTCCATCTAGGTCTTGCCCTTTGGCCTTTCCATTTAATTAAAATTGGATTGTGGTCCGCCCAGGTACTTGCTCCAATCTCAATTTCTTTTATGTTGGAGCTCAACTCCGCTGAGACCCATATCATATCTATTCTAGAGAATGAAGAATGTCTGTTTGAGTAGAAAGTATATTGTTCTTTTTAAGCATTTCTTTCTCTCCATATATCTTTTAGATTTACTTCATCTGACATCCTAAAAAAAGATTTCGGCAGAGGCTTCCTATTTAATTTTATGTGTTTTATAGTCCATATTTTGATTCACAATGCCATTAAATCTCCCATCATACAAATATCAGCATAGTCTAGTTCCAAAACTTTTTTGTGTAATTTTTTGTAAAATTCATCTTGTTTTTCATTGGGGGCGTAGATTCCAATTAGGAGTGTCTTTTTGGTATCCATAATTTCCACCATCAAAATTCTTCCCTCTTCCTCTGCATAGACTACTTTTGCTGGTATGTTGCCTTTAATATAAAAGACCACTCCTCTTTTCTTGCAGTTTGCCAATGATGAAAACATTTTCCCAAGCTTTGGTTGAATTAATAAATGTTCATATTTCTTTTGGATATGTACTTCTTGCAGACAAATTATGTCAAGTTGTAATTTCTCTAATTTATAGATATTTTCTTCCTTTAATTACCGAATTAAGTCCATTAATGTTAATTGTAATCATTTTTCTTTCTTCCATGTTTATACTTATATACAGGATTTATCGTTCTAGTAGATCTGGGTTCTCGTTTTTCTTACGGCTTCCATTCCCTGTCGCCCCTTCTTTCTCACTTCCACCCACTGCTCCTTCTATTTTTTCGGTCACGGTTGCAGGTGGTTCCAATATTTGTACAGCTGAATCGTCTTTCCCAGCTTTCTCAGCCATTTCTCTAAAGTATTCTTCATAGAAAGCTTCTGCCTTCTCAATTGTATCTATCCTGTGTCTTGTCCTTGCCAAATACATAGTAAACCTTCTGGTATGAGCCATCTATAGTTAACACCTTTTTTTATCAATACTTTAGTCAGAAATTGATATTCTCTTCTCCTCTCTCTCACCTCTCTTGGAATTTGTTTGAGAACTACAATCTCTTTACCTTTATATTCTAATTTCTATCTCTCAATTTCTGTAAAATTTGTGATTTAATTGTTTTCTTAGTAAATCTTACATGTACTTCCCTTGGGAGAGCATTTCTCATTGCATATCTTGTGTATACTCTAAAACTCTTGTCTATAATTTCTATTATTTTGTCCTGGGACATCTTCAGAACATCTATCAAAATATTTGAAATTATCTGAACTAAGTCCTCTCCTTTTTCTTCTTCTATGTTTTGAAATCTTAAGAAAAATTCAGACCTATCCATCTCCCATCTTAATATTCCACTGCTCTCTCTTTCTACATCGCTTAGGTCTGATCTCTAGCTTCTCGGTTTTCTTCTCTCCTTCTTGAATTTATTTTCAATTTTTTGAATTCTGTCTTCATATTTCAGCATCCAGTTGTGCATACTTTCAACTTTCCCTTCCATATTATCAACTTTTTGCACTATGCTTTGATTTGTTGTTCCATTACCTCCATTTTTTTTACAAGAGTGTCTAGCTTGCTATCTTTACTGTCAATTCCTGCTTGCATTTTCTGCATCATTTGCATAAGTGTTTCAAAATTTGCTTCCTTCTCTTTTTCATGCTGAGACATCGTCGTGTTGTCCTCTGGCCTCCCGCAGGTGAGGAGGCAGAGGTTGATGTAGAGCCAAAAGCAACTGCTTTTCTACTCATAGCCAATTAGTATATTAAAGGATGGAGGGTTATAAGTATAGTGGATGAAGTACATAAAGTACACAGAGGAGGGAGAGATGAGAAAAGGGGAAAGAAGAGAAAAGAAAAGGGAGAAGGGAGAGAAAGGGAAAGGAAGAAAAAGGACTTTTCCAACTATTTTGTTCCAAATTTAAATGGATCATCTGTTGATGTCCCAATTTCTTCAGAGAAGAAAGAAATGCAGTAAGAATACAAAGAATATATATATGTTGATGTCCCACTTTCTTCAGAGAGAAAGAAATGCAGTAAGAATACAAAGAATATATATTATATATATATATATATATATATATTATATATATATATATGTATGTATGTATGTATGTATGTATGTATGTATGTATGTATGTATATAAATAATAATATAAAAAAGAGACACCCCCCCTCCAAAAAGGGAGGAGAGGTGTTTCAGCTACAAGTGGGAAAAAGAAAAAGCAGAAAAATGTAAATAGTCAAGAGGTCAAAAAAAAATGATCCAAAGGTTAAAAAGAATAATCAAAACAGAAAAAAAGTATAAAAGATCAAAAAGTCAATAGTGATGATCACAAAAAAATCAATGTCGATGTCTCCACAGCAGATGGTGTGAGAATGGTGTTGAATGATGAAAGAATGCCAACAAGCTAAAACAAATGATTTTTTTCGGACTCTTTCCCCCCCCTAAGATAAAAGGTCACTCTCAGCTCTGCTGTTTTGTCTAGCAAGATTCCAGCTGCGTAAATACGTAAAATCAAATGCATTACAGGGGGGATTTTGATAACAAAGTTCAAGTCCACTAGATGGCAGTGTTAGCTTGTGATTTGTAGTTTATAGCTTACTTTAGCCTGTCGTTCCGTAGCGTTTGTTAATTACTAATAGTTAAAATACAACCAAAAGGCTAAAAGGGAACAAAACAAAACAAACAAACAACAACAACAAAAAAACCAGATCTTCAAGGCACTTTAAGTTTGAAATTCAATGTCCCCATTAGGTTCAAAGTTAAAAATATCAACAACAAAAAGGAGGAACACGAGAGGCCGATTTAAATTACAAAAGAGTCCAGCCCGGCTTCCAAAGATAAAAAAAAGGAACAGAAAATAAACTTCCAACGGCAACATTTATCCCCGCGCTTTTCTCACTAGTCAGCCTTATTTTAAACTAAGTTTCCAAATTTAGAGTGTTCTCTTTCCAACAAGAAAAAGGATTTAAAACTCACACCAAACAACATGCTTATATCCACTCTCTCTCTGGGCTTTTGCAGTTGTAGTCAGCATCGGCTGATCCGGAAATAACTGGATTAGGAGGCTTTCCTAGGTTCCCAGAGATTTTGCGAACATCTCTGGGACCCACTGGAGTTCCCCCCACCTCACTGTCTCTTCAGGACAGCTTAGATTCGAAACGAATTGTCCAAATAACCGGTATAGATAGTCTCTCAGGAGCTGCCTGAAGTCCGTCTTCTCACTGCTAAGCCCCGCCTTCTCCGCATCTTGATTTTCTGTTCTGCCCATGTGCAGAACAATCTTCATTGAAAAATTTAATTTTATCCCTTTTAAATGTTGTGCGTGTACGCAGATTATTTTAAATGCAAATGTGCATGTGGGCGGAGCGAGTGGTGCATGCACACAATTTTTCGGGTACCAAAACCCATCACTGACCTGACCTCATCCAACAAATGCAATTCAGTGGTGAAAAAAGTAAGGCCATGCGCTTAGGCACGAATGCACAGGAATAGAATAGGTATATGGAGAGATTCTCAGTTATCCAGCTCATGATTGTCCCCAAGGGGCTTTTCTAAGAGGCAACTGGACTTTCTTGTTTTTCTTTGAAGATCTTTCACTTCTCATCCCAAGAAGCTTCTTCCGCTCTGACTGGATGGAGGGGAATGGAAGGATTTATATTCCTTGTAGACCGCTGGTCATTTGCCTTCTTTTTAGTGAGCCGTTGAGGACACTTGGAGGTTTATTTGTGCCCTCAGGTGCAAATGGGTGTGGAGACTTCTTGGAACTGCTGAAAGGGTTAGGGTTATAGAATAGGTGGCACCTTGCTCCAACAGTGGTAAATGTAAGAAAAATCTAGGTGTCCTAGTGGACAGCCACTTAAGTATGAGTCCCTAATATGCTGTAGCTGTCAAAAGAAGCAACATAGTGAAGGATCAGATGATGGATTCGATGCACAGATGAGGCCCTGAGGATCAGAGGAAGGGTCATATGTGGCGATAGGACCCAGGTGTGGATGGAATTGGACATGATAGTGAGGAATATGCATTCTGATAAAACATGTTCTTTTGTCTTCATTTCTTTGCCTTGACAATTAAGAACTTTGCTCCTTTCTTGTCTCTCACTGAAGAGGGAGGGGGGATTGCAGGGTGGGGGCTGCCTCAGAAAAAACTGTTTGTTCTTTTATTCTGTTCTGCAATAGGAAGGAGGAGGGCTGCACATTAACAGTGAGATAAAAGTTAGCACCTTAAAACCACTAGCCAGGATGTTAGGAACAAGAATAGCTCGCTTACAAGGAAAACCCCCAAACCCACATGGAGGTGGCACACTTTGCAAGATAGCCATGATCTGGGGTGAAAAGCAAGTGACGTGAAATCCAAATAATAAACCAATCAATATTATCTGTTATGCAGGCATTATTAGGGGAAGGGCAAAGGCTTGAATGCGACCATCCCTGGACTATAAAAACTGCAAGATTCTACTCTTGACACTTGGTTAGTTTTCAAACCAGGGTCCTTATATCTTGGTACCAAAATAAAAGTACAATTCTATTTCACACCTGACTTATCGGCTTCGACACAAGCAAGAGCCCTAGGCTACATCAACAGAGGATAAAATCAAGATGATTTGAAGTGTTAGTACTGCTTTATACTGCACATGGTAAAATCACACTTGGAATACTGCATCCAGTTTTGGTCACCATGATAGAAAAAAAAATGTTGAGACTCTAGAAAGGTGCAGAGAAGAGCAGCAAAGATGATTAGGGGACTGGAGGCTAAAACGTACAATGAACAGTTACAGGAACTGAC
The DNA here is from genome assembly GCF_009769535.1 of Thamnophis elegans. Classification (NCBI taxonomy): domain Eukaryota; kingdom Metazoa; phylum Chordata; class Lepidosauria; order Squamata; family Natricidae; genus Thamnophis; species Thamnophis elegans. Next base: position 19,801,601 of record NC_045554.1, read on the forward strand.
TTTTGTCTAGTGTAATGAACAGGAATACTAGGGATGACACAATAACAGTTTCCAATATGTAAGAGATGTCACAAAGCACCAGAGGACAGGACAAGAAGCAATGGGTGGTAACTAATCAAGGAGAGAAGCAACCTAGAACTAAGGAGAAATTTCCTGACAGAGACAAAAATAAACCAGTGGAACAATTTGCCTCCATAAGTTCTGGATGTTCCAACTCTGGAAGTTTTTAAGAAGAGGCTAGGCAACCACTTATCTGGAATGGTATAGGGTCTCCTGCTTGAGCAGGGGGGTTGGGATAGAAGACCTCCAAGGTCCCTTCCAATGCTATTATTTTATGTTATTCTAATGACAGAATAAGTGACTGAAACCTGTCCTTTCACCCCAAAGTCACAGATCCTTGGTGGCCCTGACTGCTGTTTCTGAATAGTAGGTTCTGAGCTCCATATTCTGAACTCCAGACCATCTTGTTGCGTCCGTGATCTAATGGCAGATGAAGCAGCCAGAACTTGAGGGAGCCTGAAGGGGAGAAGTTCCTCCTGGAGATAGGACTAGCCAGGTTTCTAGGTTGGCACCAGCTGTGAATTAAGGGCAGGAGGAATGCAATGTCTGCTGTTTCTCTAAGAAGCCTTGATGGCTTGCAGGAGTTCTCTCCAAGTAGATGTGGGGCCCTTTGTAGCTGGGCCATAGATACTCTATCAGCCTCGCTGCTGTGTTAGGATATCGCTGCCTGAGAGGTTCCATTGCCAGATGGGTGGTGAAGTCCTCAAGACTCATAATCCTTGGTGGCGTCAGTCTTGCCCAGGGACATTGAGCCTCACAAGTTTATGGTCACCCTGGCAACCATAGACCTGACCCAGGTGATTGAGGGCCCAACCCGCAAAGGCCGAAGCCTAGAGCTAATCTTTGCCATGCGCCGTTTGAAATATAAACCTGAAAGTGGAGGACGGTTCCATGGACGGACCATGCTCTTGCCGGTGGCCTCCCGCTGCAGGGCGGAATGAGCTGCTAAATGAGCCTTGGCCCAGATGACTAACAGACTCTGAAGGATTCCAGAGGGAAGAGGGAGGTAACCTTGACAGGAGAATGCAGGAGCCCTTAAGGGAACATAAATGACAATTCAGGCCTGAGAAAGAGATAGATGTGAGAAAGACTTAATTATGTATAAGAGGATTCAGAGGAAAACTTTTGACAGATTTTTCAAGATCTATTTTTATCCTCCCTGCCACAATAGAGTAGCACTCCTATGTTTGTCTCTTGAAGGCTGGCCAGAGAAAGCAGGGAGGGGGGGCAATATTGGTGTTCATAAGAGTGGCAATAGGTTTGCCCTCTCTTGCGCAGATATAAATAACCGCCTGGTGACCTTTTGAAAGACTGAGTTCTTCCTTCCCAGGGAGGGATGAGTCACAGGATAACCTGCAAGGCCACCTTGAGGATGGCAGATAAAGTTGATTGGATTCACTGACTGGGAAGTTCCTGCTAAGGTGTTGGAAGCCAGGTTTTGGGTGGTTAGTTGGGAGGCATTTGAGGGCAGGATGATCCTCAGGTTTGCTAATCTGGTCCTCAGTATTACCGTAGTTCCATGCCCTTGACTGGTTAAAGCTGCTCAGGAGATTGAGTCCTTGTTTGCTGAGGGAGGGGTGCTTCTGTCTTCAATGAAAGGGGCAGCGATGCCATTACTTGGCCCAACAGCTCTGAAGAATTTTCATTCTGTTTCCAAATCTTCCCTTTTTTAGGAATTGGTCATGCTTGCTGATGTTCAGATGCCTCCCCCTGTTTAACCTCTACCATAGAATGGAGAAAAATCCACTTAACAAATGTCTCACAAATGTTGGGCTTAATTGCCGTAAATTGAGAATTACCTGTAGTTTTAGTAGTATTTCAGTATTTGAGGGGCTGCCACAAAGAGGAGGGGGTCAATTCCAAAGCACCAGAAGGCAAGACAAGAAAAAAGGGATGGAAACTAACCAAGGAGAGAAGCAACCTGGAATTAAGGAGAAACTTCCTAAGAGTGAGAACAATATACCAGTGGAACAGAAGTTGCCTTCAGAAGTTGTGGGGGCTTCATCACTGGAGGTTTTCAAAAAGGGACTGGACATCCCCCTGTCTGAAGTGGCATAGGGTCTCCTCCTTGAGTGGGGGGTTAGACTAGAAGACCTCCAAGATCCCTTCCAGCTGTATTGTGATTGATTGATTTTCCAGGCTCCTTGATTGAGGCTGGGGGGTGGTGGTGGTTAAGAAGCCGTTCAGGCTCTGATAGACCAGCTGCTGTGCCTCCCTTCCCCATCTGACCAGAAGTGCTATTTAATAAAAAGATTTCTTCCCCTTCAGAAACCTTCCTTTTCGATATTCTTTTTTGTTATCTCTCTCGACTAATTAAGTTTATCTTCAAAATTAGACACGCTCTGCTTCATGTTATTACACTCACTGCCAGCTCTTTCTTCTCACATCAGTCAAGAATCCACAAAACCTCTTCCTGGAGCTATTTGGGAACTGACTTAGCAAGGATCTCGTCCTAAGGAACATGCTAGATGTGATCTACCCTCATTGGCTGACAGTCGGATTATTTCTGGAATGTGGGGCCGGGAGCCCCTCGGCTCTTCTCCAGTCGGTAGGTCGAGCCGAACAGAGTAAGAGGCTGCTTAACCACTTAATTATACCACCTTTGCCTGACCATCTGCCTTTGCCAGTAAGATCCACTTGAATCTGCAAGAAAAGGTGCTTCGGTTGAAACGCTCTGCTGGCTGCCGCTGAGGAATCGGGGATGCAGCTCTGAATCTCAGTGTTTGCGTGCTCAGCAGGCCAGATGAATACGCCCGGGGAGCCATTCCAGCCGCTCTGAGCTGTGGGCTCCTCATTCGAATGCCAACTGTGGTGAGAGGGCCCGTCTCAATCCAGGGAGCTCTTCTCCTTTGCAGGCCCACATGAGGAGCCCTTCAGAGGCGCCACTGGCTAAGCTGGTGTTCATCCATCTGAATCCCTTTAAGAGTGATGGAGGGGAGCTGGGGGGGGTACAGGTAGTCTCTGACTTACAACTGTTCACTTAGTGACCATTCAAAGTTACAGCAGCTCTGAAAAAAATGACTAAGAACCGTTTTTCACAGTTAAAACCATTGAGCCTGCCCAATGGAGCAAAATTTGAGCAAAATGGAGCAAAATTCACCTACCAAATGTCTCACTTAGCAACGGAAATGTTGGGGTCCATTGTCATAAGTCGAGGGTTACCTGACTACCCTCCATATTCTTAGCCTCTTCCAGAACGGAGACTCACAGTTGATGGAAAAGACGTCCAGCCCTGTTCCCAAAGCTGATTCCAGTATCTAACACAACTCAGCTGCCATGCTTTGCCTCCTTGTTGCCAGGGCTGGATGGCAGCGCTTCTTCCTTTGAGCCGGTCAGGTGGAAGACTTTGTTTCCCACTTGCCCTTCCAAGCCCCTTGGCATTTCCCTGCATTTCCCTTGCAGTATATCTCACTACGAAGTTGCCAGCCTTCACACGTCTTGCAACCCCCAACTTCCCTTCAGAGCAGCAGGCAGAAAAGGCTGGCAGAGTTGAGCCCCTTGCAGGACTGGGAGGAATGGCACCAGCAGAGCTAAGAAGGGCTGCAGCCTCTCTCATTCCTAGATAGGGAGGGCAAAAGAATGAGGAGGGGGCCCACCTGTGCTACGGGTAAGCAGAACAAGGGGGAGAGGTAGGCAATCTGTGTTGCCCCTCCCAGCTCGCCTGTTTGGCGGGGGGGGGGGTTTGCAGCCTTGGAGATTTTGCTAACTATGGGAAGATGACAGCACTGCCTGTTGCCACTTGGAGGTGGAAAATACAAGAACATAGAGAAGTACACCACTTCGTGAAAAACCAAACCTAATTCAAAATTTTACCCTCAAACAGGGTCCCCCAATTTGGTGGTCTTGAAATAAAGCTTACTGGATGCGTAGTTTGCAGGATTTTATGCCTTTCTTATCTAGAATAAATTTGTGCCTTAAAAGGAAATCTGCTATAGAATTCAAATTAAAAGCCATTTCTGCACTGTAACTTTATTCTGGATTCATACCACATGCAACATTTGGATTTATGTATCAAATGTCCATTTCAATTTCACAGTGACTCTAAATTAGAACATGGTTTCAATAATACGGATGTGATGGATGCTACAGTACATTCAGGGTTTAATAGTGATTTTCAGGTTTTTAATCCGATAAAATATGTTCAGTTACTCACAAACAGCATGAAATGGTATCCTGGAAAATTGTGCCAAAGGTGCTTTTCCAAGAGGCCACTGGGCTTTCTGGTTTTTCTTTGAAGAGCTTTTGCTTCAGATCCAAGAAGCTTTTTCAGCTCGGAGCTGAGCTGAAGAAGCTTCTTGAATGAGAAGGGAAATGTCTTCAAAGAAAAACCAGAAAGCCCAGTGGCCTCTTGGAAAAGCACCTTTGGCACAATTTTCCAGGATACCATTTCATGCTGTTTGTGAGTAAGACCTGGATGACTGACAATCTCCATAGACATCCTGGAACATTAGAATCTCTGAATTAAATCATCTGTATTATTTTTTTTGTTGTTGTTGCATTCATTTGCCAGGTAAGATCCCTTTAGGTATGGAAATAATGTTGCATCTTGCATTTTCACATTTTCATGTAGCATCTTGGCCGGCAGAGGGCGCTGGAAGGTAATGCAAAAAGGCTGTTTCTTGATTCAGGTGCAGAACAACTTTTGCTCATACTATCTTCTCCTGGACAAGCAGGAAGACAGGAGGTGCAGGAGTCCCACGAACCATCTCTCAGTGACCCTGCTGGTCAGAGCCCACACTGACAGTTTGGCCTACCCTTGGAGCTGCCTCCACTCCCCAGAAGTCACCTTTTGTGGGTGGAAGTCAGAAGACCCGGAAGTGAAAGAGGGCTCACCCATCCAAGGAACAGCTGAACCAGGTAGGGATACTCAGGGGTAAACCACCAAAGAAAATCCAGCCTGGCCAGGGCCCACTGTGTTTCAAGAGATCTGCTTCTAGTATTATTTAAGGAAAAATTAGCCTGTGGGTCTATGAAGGCTACATAGCATCTAACTCGGTACAATCCCCTCCCTCAACATTTCCCACACTAGAAAATGCATAGAATAATAGAAAGTGTGGCGGACCAAAGATCCAAAAGAAAAAATGGCTGCACTCAACAACACATGGCCATTAACCTCAGGATCAATCTAAAATAGGGTCCTAGTGTGGGAAGCTACCTCCCCTAGAGGACTGAAATATTTTGAGAAATATTTAAAAAAAGGCAGGGTATAATATTTCCCCTAAAAGAGAAATAAAAATCCTAAGGTAGACAGAAACTCAGAGTCTCAGCTCCCTGCCCCTCCCAAAAAGATACTGAGTCAGGGCAGTTTTAGAAATGCAGATTTGGTAATCCATTACTGCCTGCAACAAAGTCTGGCACTGAACTAAGGTAGGGTTAGCCTTCAGCCACAATAGGAATTGCCCAACAAACCCCATCATTGCATCAGCCAAACTTCAACCAAACTTAGCTCAGACAAACTCCTAGGATTTGTACATGGCCCCATGTGAGTCTGACAACAGCCAATAGAATACATGTTCTTGCATAGGAACAGGAAGCTCAAGTGCAAAGCCCAAGGGAAGGTATAAATACCCCCACTCTCAACTTCTTATGGTCAGCTGCCCAGAATCAATGTGGTTCTCCTTCATTAAACCATCTTTCCAATTGGCCCCCATGTTTCCAGTGTCTTCCTCCTGGCTTGGAACTGAACCAGATGGATATTTCTTCCAACACTTGTTTTCCAAGAGGGAACCACCTCATGGGGGTCTGTTTCCTCCATGTCCACCAGAAGATCTGTCTTCAGCAACAGAAGCAGGTCTCCATCAGCCTCAATCTTTCAGCCGCCCAGACAGTTCCTTGCAGAGGTTCTGGGTAGACAGCAAGCAAACTGAGAAAGGGGCAAGGGCAGCTGCCCCTGTGCCATGGGCAGGCTGTGTTCTGGGCCAGGCTCTCCTGCAGCAAAAGCTTTGGAGATGACAGGGACCCTGGACTGCTCAAAATGCCAGCCGCCCTTCTCCCGCCACCATTTCTTCTCCTTCCCCTCTTTCTCCACTCCTTGTTCTTGTAGAGATCCCAGCAAGGGCCTTGCCACTCCATCTTCTGATGGCACAACAGAATTTAGCAAAATCAATATACCTGAGCCCAATTAAAGATAAGTATATGTGGGCTTATGTTTTGTTAGTCATCCATCCAATAAGCCTGCAGGGCATCCACAAAGCCACTTAAAAACAAAATAAAACCTTCTGAGATCCAGTTCCCATGGTGTCCTTTCATCTTTTCCTCTGCAGCCCTTGGCCGCCTCCAACCCGAGGATTATGGTTCTCTCATCACGGCAGGGCTGCTCAACGATAGGGGGACGTGCATTTTTGAACATTCAAAGGAAGAGGCGAACTGGACCTGGGATTGAATTGGGAGAGAAGGATGGGCTCCATCTACAGCTTCTGGTCTTAGTCAAAAGCCTTCCCGCCCCGATTAGCAGGTAAAGATGTTTCTGGGCGACCTTCACAAGAGCCCATGACTTCTGAAGTATAACAGAAACAGAATAACAGAGTTGGAAGGGACATTGGAGGTCTTCTAGTCCAACTCCCTGCTTAAGCAGGAGGCCCTATATCATTTCAGATAAATGGTTGTCCAATCTCTTCTTAAAATCCCCCAGTGATGGAGCACCCACAACTTCTGGTGGCAAACAGTTTCACTGGTTAATTGTCCTGTCAGGAAGGTTCTCCTTAATTCCAGGTTGCTTCTCTCCTTGTTTCATTTCTATCTGTTGCTTCTTGTCCTGCCCTCAGGTGCTTTGGAGAATAGTTTGACTCCCTCTTCTTTGTGGCAACCTCTGAGACATTGGAACACTGCTATAATGTCTCCCCCTAGTCCTTCTTTTCAACAAGCAAGATTTACCCAGTTCCTGCAGCCATTACAATGTCTGGATGGGAGGCACTCAAAGCTGGGCAGGGGATGAACTAAAAGTCCTCTCCAAGGTCCCGTCCAACCTGACACTTTTGTAACTCTAGGAATTCCAAAATGGAGATGGAAGGAGGCCGAAACCACCTGTGACGTAATAGCAATTGGAAAGCCATTGGAGAAAAACAGCTTGAACTCTGGTTTCCTTTATTCCCAGCTGCTTCTGAGCATTCAGACAGGATGGGTCATTGCTGCTTTCTACCTAAAGGTGGGCACTTCCCTCCCCGCTCAATGTTTTGCTTTTAGCTCCCCCCTCATCAATTCATCTTTCAAGTAGGGTTGTAAAAAATTACCAACAAATTCATTTTTGCAAAGCACAACCGTCCCTGCTGAAACTCGCATCTTGCATCTTGCACGGAGGATGCAAGAATTTTCTGAAAGGGAAATGATAGGATGGAAAGAAATCTTTTTTTACATTTAATTGCAGTGCTGTTGCATCAGCTTCAGGGACTGGAGCTCATTAAAAATGAAAGAAGGCAACGGAGATTGCTCTGCTCTCCTCACCTGCCTCCCACCACCAAGACCTGGGCTTCTTCTGCTGCAGGTGTCATCTCATCTGTCCTGTCCTGTCTTAGGACTTTCACATTTCTTTGGCCTTTGATTTCCATTTTATCCTCCTGTAGTTTTCCCTGATCAGAAACAATGGATGGTTTAATCAGGATCAGGAATTCCAATCTTCCACACCAAGGTTGTCTGCGGAGTATGGGGGCAAAAATCAAGATGGGGGCCATGATAGACCAATTGAAGATGCACCCAGTTTGTATATGTTGTACCTATCGCAATAACACTTAGACTTTTATACTGCCCCATAGTGTTTTGCAGCACTCTGGGAGGTTTACAGAGTCAGCCTCTTCCCCCCCCAACAATCAGGGTCCTCATTTTACCCACCTCAGAAGGACAGAAGACTGAGTCAACCTTGAGGCAGTCAGAATCAAACTCCAGGCAGTGGGCAGAGCTAGCCTGAAATGCTGCATTATAACCTCAGTGCCACGGGGGCTCTATCTTTTTCCTTTCCTTTTTCCTTTTCCTTCCTTTTTTTTTTTCCTTTTTTCCTTTTTTTTTTCCTTTTTCCTTTTTCTTCCTCCCTCCCTCCCTCCCTCCCTCTTTCTTTCTTTCTTTTTTCTTCTTCTTTCTTTCTTTTTCTTTCTTTCTTTCTTTCTTTCTTCTCTTCTTTCTTTCTTTCTTTCTTTCTTTCTTTCTTTCTTCCTTTGTTTTTGAGTCACTGCTAACTGCCAGAGTTTTCTTGGAAGAGAGCGAGCGACTGCCCCAAGGTCACCCAGCATCAGGGTGGGTCCAGATTCAAAATCAGAGGAGGGGGCCGAAAACAACTAGCCAGTTCCAGCACCAGTAGATGAACTGCTGTCTGAACGGGGGAGGGGAGGGAGGGGGGCAAATCAGCACCCAGAGTCCCAGCCCCCGGGCCTCTCTGAAAACGAGGGGGTGGAATTATTGTCCCTCAATGCAAGGGCTTCTTGGTAGACGGCGAAGACAGGAGTCCAAAGGGGGAGGTTGCTTGCATGGAAATGAGCTACAGCAGGGTTGCTTCTATGAAAACACAGCAGTGAGCACAAGCTCTTCACTGATGACAAATGCCTGTTAACTCCTACTCTGTGTGCGTTGTAATTTGTGAGCCTCAGCACCCTTTGGTTAGTTTCCATCCGTTGTGTGTTCTTTTGCCTTCTGGTGCTTGGAGAATAATTTGGCCACCCTCTTCTTTGTGGCAGCCCCTAAAACTCTAGAATCCTGCTATCATGTTGCCCCAGTTCTTCTTTTCTTTAGACTACCCCAACCCAAAACCTGCAGCTGTTTTTTATACGGTTTAGAGTTTGGTTCTGCTGTGAGCTCTGACCCTTTGACTCTACCCAAGTCATCTCCTGCATGCTGCCTTGACTCTTACAAGCTACAGTTGCTACACTTTGAGGGGAAACTTGTCCCTGTATTGCGTGTGTGCTTGTGTGTGCGTGCACAAATGCAAGTCCCTTTGTGTATTTGTGTGTGCTTTGCAAATAGAAGACCCAGCTAGCTTCATGCCTTAAGATGGGATTAGAACTCACAGTCTCCAGCAAAACTTCCCGTATCTGGATTTCTGCTCCTGCTCCCACCTTGTTTCTAGCTGGTGCCAAGTATGGGCACACTCCTGTGAGAGACACACCCTCTCCTTTCCCCCCCCCCCCACTCCCAGGCCTTGGGCCTGTTCACTAATCCAGGACTGAGTAATGGAAGAGGGGAGATTTATTGCTGCCAGGCCTGGGACTCCTAAACAGCAGTTAGAGAACAATTGTCAGGGAAAGGGCAGGCAGCCAGGAGAGGGAAACAGCCTCAAATGGTCAATCCCCATCCTCCCTGCCTCCCACCAAATTTCCCTCTGCTTGTCCCTTCCTTCCTCCTTTCTTTCATCCTTGCCCTCAGCTTCCATCTTCCCCAACCCTTTGCCACATGCATACCATCCATCTTTCATTGTAATCTTACCCCAGATGCCTCAAAATCCCCCACCCCCTCCTCCTCTACAGCCACTATTGTCACTGCATTCAGTTGGTGTCTTCAGTCAGATAAGGAGCCTGCTTCTGCAATCTTTGTGTGTCGTTTCTGAGTAGGCTATGTGTTCATTTCATTGTCATGTCATCCAGCCCACACAAATAATCTGTTAATTAGAAATTGAGGTGGTTGTATGTTTCATTGTTAACTGCTCACAATAGATTAAGAGAGTTAACCTGTAGAGTCATGATGACGAACCTATGGCACGCGTGCCACAGGTGGAATACGGAGCCATATGTGCTGGCATGCGAGCCATCAGCTCCAGTGCACAAGCGTGCACCAGCCAGCTGATTTTCAGCCTTCCAGAGAGTCGGGGAGGCCATTTTCACCCTCCTCAGGCTTCAGGAAAGTCCCCGGAACTTGGGGAGGGTAAAAATGGCCCTAATGGCCCCAACTGGAAGTTCAGAAATGATCCGAAGGCTTTACCGGAGCTTGGGGAGGGCAAAAATGGCCTCCCTGGCCCTGCGGAGGAAATACCAAGATCAGCTTGAACATGAGTAGTGTGGCACATGTGGTGGTGGGGGAAAGCGTGGGGGGGTTTGGGCGTGCATATGCATGTGGGGGCATGCTTTGCATTATGGGTGCCATGTGCTATTGTGCACCCACCCTCACATTTTTGGCACCCAACAACAAAAAGTTATCCATCACTGCTGTAGAGCAGAAGTCTGAGACCACATTCAATGCACCACCATGCTGGCCTGATAACGAACACAATGTTTTCACAGGTAAACAATCTCAGTCTAGTCCAGTCCAGTCCATTTTCCAGGTGTCTTTGTGCCGGGCAATACTGTAATTTGCTAAATGTGATTTGGGTCAGCAGTGTGCTGCAGCTGTCAAAAAACATCAGATGCAGTCATAGGATGCAATAACAGAGGGATAGACTCAAGATCGTGTGAAATATTAGAATGGCTTTATCATACCTTGATGAGGCCACACGTGGAATATGGCATCCAGTTTTGGTTGTCAAAATACAAAAAAGATGCTGAGACTATAGAAAGAGTGCAGAGAAGAGCAACAGAGATGATTTAGGTACCTGGATGCTAAATAATATGATGAATAAATGACCTCTAGTTCAGTAATGGCTCACCTTTTTGCCATTGCTTGCCAAAAGTGGGGGGAGCGCAGGGTAGTGGTGTCATGTGCATGCATGCCCACACCCATAATTCTATGCGCCTTCCCATGCACATGCCCATGACCTCCACATGCAACTGCACGACCTCTCCTGCATGCACATGTGACCCCCTTCCCCCCGCGATGGCACGCGATGGCACGGTGGACCCATTTTTCGCCCTCCCCAGGCTCCAGAGGCTTTCTAGGAGTCTTGGGAGGGCGAAAATGGCCTCTCCCCCTGGAGGCCCTCCAGAGGCCAGAAATGGCTCCTTTTCTGACTCCTGATTTGCACGTTGGGCCATTTTTTGCCCTCCGGAGGTTTCCGGTTTGTGTGTTGGGTTGTTCTTTGCCCTCGGGAGGCTTCAGGACTGAAAATGGAGGCCAAAATCAGTTGGACATCACAGACATGGGTGCTGGAGCTGACAAGGCAACGCCTCGTGTGCCCTAGGAAAAGACTCCATGTGCCACAGGTTCGCCATTTATCTTAACAAAGAGAAGGCCGTGGGGTGGCATGATAGTTTTCTTCCAGGACTTGAGGGGCTGGAAGGGTCTTTGAGCTTAGTGGTTTTCTTGCAGATATTTAATTACCAAAACTAGGTAGCCTCTTCAGTGCTAATGAAACACCTGTAAGAAAACAAACCAAGCTCAGAGAGGGGCTGATATTTGATACTTGAGGGGCTGACACAGAGAAGAGAGGGTGGGATTATTTTCCAAGCACCCGAGAGCAGGATAAGGAGCAACAGGTGGAAGCTTGTCAGAGGGACAGCTAATCTGGAAATAAGGATGACTTTCCCGATAGTAAGAACAATTTCAGTGAAATAGCTTGCTTTCTACATTGTGGGTGTGTCATCACTGAAGGTTTTTAGGCCATTTTTCTGGGACTTTTGCCTTGAGCAGGAGATTGGACTAGAAGACTTCTAAGGTCTCTTCCAGCCCTATGATTTTATGATTTTAAATCCACTTTTTCTGCCATTTGAACGTGGGAGGAATATTTATCCTCTTCCAGTTATTTGGCATGCTAAATACGTTCTTATGACAAACCAAATCTGATTTCTTTTTTTTTCTAAAAGGGACCTGATTAGTTGACTATGGGAATACAGTGGACATCGTATACCTTGATTTCAGCAAATCAGAGTTGGAAGGGCCCTTGGAGGTCTTCTAGTTCAACCTCCTGCTCAGGCAGGAAAGCAAATGGGATTTGCTTTTGTAAAGCCTCACCGTCAGCCCTTGTGGAGGTTGACCCAATAATCTAGAATTCGAGCTCTGAGAGCTCTTCATAGTTGGCTCATAATTTCATGTCCTTCCTACGGAAGCTCTGCGTGATCTTTTGTAATCATTTCAGTGACAGCCAGCTCTGTCGTGAGAAATGTGATCAATAAACATCTTGTCCCAAAGACACGTAGGATCTAGTTAAGGCAGTGTTACTTTATTGGTTCCTACACATTGCACCTCTGGGTTGAGACATTAGTTCATGATGCACCCCTCCTGAATCACCCCCCATTCAGATGCTATGGAGAAAAACAGCTGAGGGTCATCTGAGTTTATTCCAGTTCCTAACCCTTTTTCATACACATGTTAAGAACCACTGGTGATGGAATAGTCACTAGGAGCACTTCTATCAGTAAGTAGAAGTGTAGACATGTTGAGTAACTGAAGACCCCAAAAAGAGTACCTGTTCTGAACTGGCTCCCAAATACGACAAACCCTCTGTAGTTACAAGCGCTGGCAGCCTCAGCAAAAAGTTTATCTCTCACAGCAGGCTAACAAGTCTATCTGGCAGAGAGGTGAATAGTTGTCTGCCACATCTATTCATCTCTGCCCCCTGCCTTTTATTCCCAGCACTAGGATGGGGCTTCACTAGCAGCAGTGACTCTTCCTTCCCAAGGACCAGCCCATAGATTTCCACTGCTCTCTTCTCCTCTGCTTTCTGGGCATCCGCATGTCAGGCAGCTGTTCCTCCTCTTTCATCAGCCACCTCCAGATCTGGAGACTGTTGACTCTGCATCTGACGGACGGCTCAGGTTCCCCCCCCCTCTCTCTGACAGCTCCATTCCCTCTTTCCCATCAGAGCTCTCAGGTTGCCTTGATGCTGACCCTGACTTCCACATTGCCTTCTCATCTGATTTGGCTGCTGGAGGGGCTGGCAGCCAACAGGCCACAACAGTACAGTTATCATACCATCCCTGTCACAAAGAACCCAAGCAAGATCAATGGAGCCACATTGCCTGGGTCTTTCCCACAAGAGGTCATCTCCAGGGGTGACCATGCCTCATTCCGTGTTTTCCCAAAGCAGGCCTGAACCCAGGCGAAAGAGGTCAAAAGAATCCATGTTCTCCAAGAATGTCAACTGCAGACAACAACCTCTCACCCACTTTTCAACTAAGGGATATTTGTGACTAGCGAAATCCTTTGTACCCAGGGAGAAGATCTCCTCTCTTGTTTTCAAAACTTGCTACTACAATCAAGGGGAAATTCAAAGGAATTCATTTGGATCACAATGTGTCCCCAAATTTGACTAATTCATCATTGTTTCTATCCTTTTGTTCTAGGACTAGTGATTTGCAGTAGTGCTGTGCCAAGCCTTGAAGACAAAGATTTGACTGAGTCACCCACCCCAGAGTTGCAAATTGGAGACAGGAGCCATTTCTTTGCAGCAGATAGAACCGGGGTGGGGGTAGGGAGCGGGGAGGGGGGGCTGCCCAGCGTTCTGGATTCCATACCTTTCCTGCAGCTGTACTTGCTTGCAAATAATATACAGGTAGTCCTCGATTTACAATCACAACTGGGCCCAACATTTATGTTGCCAAGAGAGACATTTGTTAAGTGAGTTTTGCCCCATTTGATGACTTTTCTTGCCACATTTGTTGACTTAATCACTGCAGTTGTTCAGTTAGTAGCACCAGGTATGGGTTGCTGCCGGCATTACTGCCAGTTCAGTGTGTGCAAAAGTTTTGTGCACATTTGCACATAAATACGTCTGTGCATGCGCAAAATGTTAAAAAATGAAAAAAATTAAATTTGTGCAATGAAAATTGTTCTGTGCATGCATAGAATCAAAAATCAAGATGGCAGCACTGTAGGAGAACCAGTTTGGGAGCATGGCAGGCCTGGGTCACTGCCATTTCCAGTGAACCATGCCATCAAACCACTACCAGTTCGGCCAAACCGGCCTGAACCGGTAGGAACCCACCACTGAGTAGCACGGTTGTTAAATGGATCTGGCTTCCCCATTGACTTTGCTTGTCAGAAGATTGCAAAAAGGGATCCCATGACCCCAGGATATGCAACCATCATAAATGTGAGTCAGTTGCCAAGTGTCTGAATGTAAATCACCTTGTCAGCTGTCCAACTAGCGAATCCAAAAAGAGAACTACTGGGACATTGTGCTTCCCAAAAGTAAAACTTTATTGAATACACTACACTGGCACAGATGAAGCAAAACCAGCGCTGAGTTTCCCATGTGAAAATCCACAAAATTAAACTTGTTTTTTCCCTTTGGCTATCCCCCTCAATTCATTGCGTTGTCCAATTGCTTCTGCTTCTTTTGTTATGGGAACTGTCTGGTCCGTTCAAACACCTACATGGCATGGCCTTGAGGGTGATAGCAGGGTCTCATTATCTGCAGCTGGAACCATGGCATTCCTTTCCCACCCCAAACATTCCAACCATCCAAATCCCGATTGTTGTCAAGCTGAGAGTGAAGAAACTACTAGATGAAAGAGTGAATCGCTCTGGACACATTGCCCACCAGCCCAAATGATGGCTGCTTTGAAAGAAATGCAGGCTGGAGTTGCTCACAGTGTCACCTCTGTAGCATGCCATGAAATGGTTTCCCGAGTACCTTCCGATATGTGTTGCCTGATGGCTGTTGTGTGTTATTTTATGCCTGTGCTTTGCTAGCTGTTCAGAATTATTTGGTTTTAGATAGGCGGCCATATAAATTCCTTAAAGAAATGAAAAATACAGGTGACTGTTTCAAAAGTTTATCGCAGAGTTTATTACTCTCTCCAGGAAATGCTTGGCAACAATTTTCCATCTTGTGTTCCTGGACCTTGAAGAGTGGATACAGGAGCCTCCTTGGCCAGCATCCTTTGCTGTGGGGCTTCCCCAAGCCCAGGAAGTGGAAGTGCTGTGGAAGCAGAAAGGGGGGAATGGGGAGGACCTCCCGGCACCCTCCTCTGGAGTGGGAGAGAAAGCGGAGGAGATGCAAACCTTCCTAAAAATACTGCTGAAATGACAAATTAATTTTCATCCTGATGGGAACATAACAGCGCTGCTAAAAGCGGCAAGGACAAAGCTGGTGATTAAAAGATAATAAGTGCTTTCATGTTTATATGTTATGCGCTCGGGCCTAAAGAGGAATATTTTTAGGTAGAATGCGATGCAGAAGTGGTGGGATTTGACAGGATTTCTGACCCAGCCAGTTGGAAGAGGACCCAGCCAACCACATGCCTGGCTCAGACAGCAGCCTGAGGGGCCCAGACAGTGGTAGGTTTCAAATTTTTTTAGAACCTCTTCTGTAAGTGTGGCCTGCTTTGTGGGAGTGGCTTGCCGGCCATGTGACTGGATGGGAGTGGCTTGCCAGCCATGTGACTGGGTGGGCGTGGCCAACTTGTAAAATGTGGTGAAACTCACTTAACAATGCTTTACTTAGCAACCAAAATATTGGCTCAGAAACTCTGGCATTGAAGTGTGCAAGTCTTAAAGTTGTCAAGTTACAAGACCCTCGCACCCCTAACCCTTTAGAAAAAAAACCCAGGGGTGTTCAAACTTGACAGCTTTAAGACTTTAAGGTTTAGATAGCACTCTTAGAGGCGGGTGGGGCGATTGGTGAGCCAGCCAATTAGTGAGCGGCAGGCGGGGCAAACGTGGTGCTGATGGGTGGGGGGAGGGAGCTGGAACCAGTTCTAAATGGCTCAGTAGATTTGTGGAACCTCTTCTATAGAAGAGGTTAGAACTGGCAGGAACCCACCCCTGGGCCCGGAGGTCCTGGAGCTCCAGATCTCTCCAAAGGGCAGCCTTCCCCAAGGATTCAAGTAGGAGGAGAGAAGAGGGGATCCCCAAGCAGGAGCCAGTCCTGGGACCATCCTCCTTTGCCTGAGACCAAGAACTGAGGGCCTCCCTTTGGCACAGGAGAAGGGTGTCACCCTCAAAGGAATGAACAAAGCTGCAGAGCCATTTTGTAGACCCTGCTGCAAATGTCAAGAAGGGCCACATAAATGTCTATTTAGAACAGGGGTGGGGAACGATGGCCTTTTTATGACTTGTGGACTTCAACTCTAGAGTTCAACTTTCTAGAGACTCTAGAAAGAGTGCAGAGAAGAGCAACCAAGTTGATTAAGGGACTGGAGGATAAAACATACAAAGAACGATTGAAGGAACTGGGCCTGGCTAGTCTAGTGAAGAGAAGGACCAGGGGACTCAGTGTTCTAGTATTTGAGGGGTTGCCACAGAGGAGGGGATCAAGCTATTCTCCAAAGCACCTGAAGGCCAAACAAGGAATAATGGATAGAAGCTGAACGAGGAGAGATTCAACTGGAAATAAGGAGGAACTTTCTGACAGTGAGAACAATCAACCAATGGAACAGAAGTTGCCTTCGGAAATTGTGGGAGCTTCATCACTGGAGGCTTTCAAGAAAAGACTGGACTGCCATCTGTAAGAAATAGTGTAGGGCCTCCCACTTGGGCATGGGGTGGAACTAGATGACCTACAAGGATCCTTCCATCTCTGTTAAACTGTTAAACTCCCAGAATTCCTGAGCTAGGGTTCCTCAAGTCCACAAGTCATAAAGGGGCCATCGTTCTCCACCTCTGATGTAGAACCATGTGACTAAGGACAACAGGTTCCTCCCCCATTTTACCTACTCATTTCTTCCCACCAGCTGAGCCACCCAAGACTCTTAAAAATCACATTACACAATGACTATAGCCATCTTTCACATTTCTTTCCTGGAAAACAATTGATATTTACAGAGCATCAATTTCAGTCAAACTGGCAAAATGATCAGATTTCACCTTCAGCCCCTAATGGTTCCACTCCTTACCTGTCAGTCTTCCAAGGTAGATCAGATTTGGACTCCAAAGTCATGAATATTAAAACTACTTTGATGATATAGTTACAGCAGCAGAATCAAGTCTGAATGGGTCTCGCCCCACCTCCCCAAATGTCAGAAGAGTGAAGTCTAAGATGCTTTCTCACATTACATTCCTGCTTAGGACTCAGATTTTCTCTCTGCCCGTTGCCTCAGCTATAGCTCTTCCTCCTCTTCCTTCAAGGTTACCCTCAGGGCCTTCAGCCTTGCAGTCCCAAGGCGAAGCCAAGGTGACCGATGCTGCCATCCTTCTCTGCAAATATTGCAAAGAGGAGGAAGTACAGTATAACATCCTGCCCATGTAGCTTTTTACGATTATAATGTCCTTTTCTTCTAAGAAGTTTGTGATGTAGTATCTCCTCTTTCTTTTACTGTACTCCTTTAACCTACTCTGCAGATCAGAACAATTTTGAAATTCCTCATTTCTTTTACATCCTGTCTTCATGTCTGGTCTTCACGGTGCCAATTCATTCATTCATTCATTCATTCATTCATTCATTCATTCATTCATTCATTCATTTGAATTTATTAGCCACCAACAGATCTTTCTTCTCTGCTGGTGATGTCTCTGTGCAGCTCCGTAAAGGCTCAGTAATGCATGTCCTCCACCATTTTCCTCTCTGCTATCTGTAAGTGATCTTTGGATTCCAGTGAACTCTCAAAGTCTGCATTTACTGGTGGATAACACACCTCCCTGTGGAGTATTTTTTTTGCTAGAAAACTTTCACTTCCAGTAAAGGATTAGGGGAGACATGATAGTAATGTTCCAATATTTGAGGGGCTATCACAAAGAAGAGGGGGTCCACCTATTCTCCAAAGCACTTGAGGGCTGGACAAGAAGGAATAGATGGAAACTAATTAAGGAGAGAAACAACCTGGAATTAAGGAGAAATTTCTTAACAGTAAGAACAATCAACCAGTGGATCAGCTTCCCTTCAGAGGTTGTGGGCGCTCCATCATTGGAGGGTTTTAAGAAGAGACTGGACAACCATTTGTATGAAATGGTAGAGGGTCTCCTGGGCAGGGAGTTGGACTAGAAGACCTCCAAGGTCTCTTCCAGCTCTGTTATTCTCTTAAGTAAACCAAAATTAGAGGCCAACTTAAGGATTCCTTTCCCATTAAAAACAAGAGA
Organism: Thamnophis elegans; assembly: GCF_009769535.1. NCBI lineage: Eukaryota > Metazoa > Chordata > Lepidosauria > Squamata > Natricidae > Thamnophis > Thamnophis elegans. Next base: position 19,819,466 of record NC_045554.1, read on the forward strand.
AAGAAATGTAATAGCTGCGGTTTCAGTGCCTTGTGGTGTGAAAATCATTCTGATCGCCAACTGTGTGTGTAATGACAATCCACCCATTGTCAAAAGAACTCACAACATCAATAGCACCCAGAAGAGGAACCCAGTGTAATGGTGTAACTCTCTTATTTCTGGTGCATGATTTTGCTGCACCTCCTTTACTTTGTTCTCACACCTTGTGTGCCAGCAAGATAATGCTGTCATTCTTCTGGCAGTATCCAGAGTGCAGCACATACAGGTGAGTCTCAGCTTACAACCATTCACTTAACAACTAGTCAAAGTTTCAACAGTACTGAAAAAAATGTGTGACTGGTCCTTGCATTTATGACCGTTGCAGTATCCCCATAGTCATTTGAGTCAGAGATTTGGGTGGTTGGCAACCAGCATGTATTTATGATGGTTGCAGATGTCATAATTGTCATTTGCAATCATACAAGCCAGTTTCTGACAAGAAAAGTCAATGGGGAAAGCTGGATTTACTTAATGACTGCACGATACAGAACAGAACAGAACAATAGAGTTGGAAGGGACCTTGGAGGTCTTCTATTCCAAGCAGGAGATCTTAAACCACTTCAGACTGCCCAGTCCAGTAGGATGGCAAGGGAAACAGAAGATTGCTCAAACCCCATACTGGGTGTCAGGCAGACGGGCAGCTCCATCTACTAAAGCAAAGAAAATGTAAGTCTTTCCAGTCAAGAGCCTTACAAAGTCTTTTTTAACAAGATTTCTTTAAATCAGTGTCTCAACCTTAGCAACTTTAAGCTGGGTGGACTTCAATTCCCAGAATTACCCACTTTGCTGGCTGAGGAATTCTGGGAGTTGAAGTCTACAAGTCTCAAAGTTGCCTACAGCATCGGTGGCTGTTCCAGATGTGAATGCAGCTGTTTCTCAGCTCTTCCATCCTGTAATTGTGCAAATGCATCTCCTGATCCACAATTGGAAGAATCTGTGGTCATCAAACAGGGTCAAACTAGGTCTTTAACAAGCAGCCATTTCTCTTCTCAAAATTTGCTTTCCACCCCAGATTCGCATTCTCAGAACAGCTTCTGGAGGGGATTTGTGACAATTAACACCCCCCTCCGTGCCTAATCTGGAAAACCTTTTTCATACTAGAGGAAAGACAACACCCTCTGGCAAAGTGTTGTGTCTGCATCTCCTGGGAGGAGGCGCCTCCGTGCAATTGCCACCATGTGTTCAGGTTAGGCTTCAATCCCTGTTTTTTAAATTGTTTGTCCCCAAAAAGGAAAGTTCTTTTTGTTTCCACCTACATTTTTCCAAATTAAGTCCTGAGCCTGCTGTCTTAATACAATCCAAAGCTGACCTCAAATTATGTTCACGTTCTTCTACTGTTTGCCCAACTGCCTGGCGGAATCTAAACAGCCGCAGCCCTCCTTCTGGGGTGCAGAATCCCAGACTTCATGCCCTGACAAGCACCCTCTTTCCAGGCTCATCTGAAAGGGTTACTTTCTCCAAGAAGCTCTTCAGGGGCAGCCACATCTTCTCAAGGCTGGTCTCAACTGGGAGAGACCCCCGCAGGGGTGGGTGGGGGGGTGGCAGTGAGCCTGATAGCAGCTTTGTTTCTTATGGCCCAGGGCCCGGAAATGTGCTTCCGTGGCAGAGGTGTTCTGCTACCTCCCTCCTAGCAGGATGAACCGGTCCAAACTGGCTGAATACCACCTCTTATCACGTATAATGCATGCTGTGAGATCTCCGCTCGGTATCCAGATTGCTTCCACTATGCAAATCAAAGCTTGAAGAGGCCTATGTGAAAAAGGGGATATTTCTTTGGCTTCCTCAAATCCACCGAAAGATTATTCTTCCTGCCTCTCTCCCTCCCTCTTATTTGCTCTAGGGATAACTCCTTTGGATGACTCTGGGTCAGAGGTGGGTTCCTACCAGTTTGGACTGGTTTGGCTGAACAGGTAGTAACCTAGTGGCCTGAGTCGCTGGAACTGGCAGCAACCCAGGCCTGCTATGCCCCTGAACAGGTTCTCCTATGGCGGTGCCATCTTGTTTTTTGATTCTCCGCTTGCGCAGAACAATTTTCATTGCAATTTCCTCCCCATTTTTTAAGGTTCTGCACATGTGCAGATCTTTTTATTTGCAAGTGCTCACCTGGTGTGCAAAGCGAGCGCACACATGCAAACTTTTTGCAAGCACCCAACCGGCAGTAATGCTGACAGCAATCCACCCCTGTTCTGGGTCTCCTCTGTCCCAGCTCCTTCAGTGCCTCAGAGATTGAAAGACCTCTTCTTTTGACTGTTTTGTTTTCAGTTTATGGATAACATTCCCGACTCTCTCCTGGCTGTTGTAACTGAGTGGTAGATGAGGGGGAAGTGCTATTCATCCCCCCCCCAAATTGAATGCAAATCCTCTCTCCCAAGAATAGGGATAACACCAGGTATTTTTACAGGTTAGTCTCCCTGCAAAAAAAGAAAGAAAGAAAAAGGACTTTCCAAACAGCATCCTCACTGTTGCCTGTGTTCCTTGAGCAATTCCTTTCTCAGAGTTTGTACACAAACTGACTCTGTCAATAGAGGAACAGCCAGTCCAGCAGCAGTTCTGCCTCTTTTGATATCCACAGTGCCGTAACAGTTGATCCTGATGAGCACAATTTTCTTGGCATGGGGAATAAAACCAATATTGCCCGCCTGGGAGTTAAACTCATTCCTAGGACATATTTGTTGTGGCCCGTCATCTGCCAGTGGAGCTGGTGGCAGACTCAGATGATGAGGAGGTTGGGGAAGAACTTGGGCCAGTTCTGGAATCTGGGGAAGGCTCTGGCGGATGCTCAGCATCGGACACAGAGATAGATCCAAAGCCGTCTGACATTTCCCAGCCTCTGGAGAGGCAGCTGCCTTTGGAGTCAGAGATGAGTGAGGAGGAGGAGGAACAGATGGGACCTGTTCCAGATGCGCATATGCACAAAGCAGATAGGAGAGGTGAACAAGAGAGGACAATGAGCCGGCTTGGGAAGCAAAACAAACGTGGACACTGTGAATGGCCCCTCCCTGGCTGGGGAATAAATAGAAGGAAAGGGGAGTGGTTTGGTTGTCCTAGGAGACAAGAGTTCATATTTCGTATTTCTGGAGATTTTGCTCATTGTGTTTTTTGCTCATGCAACAAAGGACTGCCCTTGCCAGAACTGAGGTCTGTCTATTTCTCTGTTTGAACTGACTTAATTTGCAAGCCTCCCGACTAGGAGTTCACAACCTTGCATTTATCATAACGAGCTGATAAAAACTATTGTTTTTGTTAACTTCTTGCAGGACTTTTGCCTGGAATGTCTGTTGGTGAAGGCAGTGAATTCCCAATGTGTAAATCAAGAGGGTTTTTTCTTTGCGGGGAGTCTGTTTCTTGCTTTTGCGAAGGTTGGGTCAGAACAATATGTTGACAAAGTGTCTGATTTTCCCCTGCTTGCCTTGGGCCATCCCAGCTGGGCAGCACTTTAGAATGCCACCTTCTGTCAAACAAGATCTTGCATTGTTGTCTTGGTCGGAGGGACATCCATTTCTCCGCCTCCTTCCAATCCCTCCTTTGAGGCCTGGGCTTCATCCTTTCTCTCCTTGCCCCCCCCCCCCCCCCCCGGTTGCTGCTCAGTGGGCAGGCGCCTGGCTCTCACAAAGGCAGCTCCGTCTGCAAGCACCACATCTCCAAATAGGAGGCAGTCTTGGAGTGGGATTAGGTTGAGGGCTAGTGTTAGGATCAGGGTTAGGGTTAGGGCTAGGGCTAGGGCTGTTCAGGGTTAGGGTTAGGGTAGGGTTAGGGTTAGGGGTGGGGGTAGGGTTACTAGCCGGATGTCCTGCTGGCTTGCTGACGCCGCCTGAGAAGGTTGTGGCACAGTTGTTGAGAGGGTTTCCCCCCCTCCTCTCCTCCTCCCCCCCTTCCAGCGTGGATGCAGTCTTTGACTCTGACTGCCAGGGAGGCGTGTTCCGTCTATTGTCATCCCGGCTGTTTGTTTGTCGAGCCATGACCGGCCTTTTGACTGTCGCTTCGATAACTGTTGCCGTTTTCCGGTTCTGCTTGCATTTTGGCCACCCCCTTCCCCTGCGTCTGTCCTCCGGAACTCATTGGGGAGTGAGCCAAGACTTTGGATCCTATCCCCGGCCCTCCTGGGAGCCCGTTTGTGCCTTTGCCTATCATTCTGTGTTTCCATCCTGGCAGAAGGAGAGGGCAGGGGTCGAATGAGGACGTGGGCAGGGAGTGTGCGCTTACCTCCCTCCTGCTGCTATTAACGTACTATCCACTCCAGACTTTTGGACCTTGCTCTCCCTGCCTGGAGAAGATTGGGACACCAGCTTGCCTCTTCCATACTAGGACGATTTGTTTCGACCTCAATTTTGCACTATGCGCAATTTTTAATTGGTATGGTGAGTGTATTGTGGCATGAGTGTGGTTGAATGAATTGCCCACTTTTATTAACCATATTGCCTGTATTTTGTGTTTTTTAAACTGTTCTGTGGGTTTACCTGGGAGTATGGATGTGTATGTTTGAGTGGGCTGGGACCACAACCTGGTACCTCCTGCACTGAGTGCATTCACAGAAGTGTTAGGGGGGCCAGGTCCAGTCCCAGCCTTAGAATGCCTGGGTTAAATGCCTGCCGAAGAACGCGGTAGCTATGGGGGTAGGGTGGGGACCACGGAGAGGGAGTGGGCTGGAACATTACGGTCATGATGGGGAGGGGCAGGTACGGCGGGAACTTTAGGGCTAGCCATTACTGGGGAAGGAGGGTATTCTATGTCACAGCGATCCGCCTTCCGGCCCTACTAGTTCCACTCCAAGGCCAGTTGGCCATGAGTAGTCAGGGCCCTGGTCTCAGGCTGCTGTTGCTAAATGCCAGGTCTGTGGTTCACAAGGCTCCCCTCGTCCGGGACCTAATATTAGACGAGGGGGCAGACCTGGCATGTATTACTGAAACCTGGCTGGCCCAGAGGGAGGAGTCCCCCTCACTGAAATGTGCCCAGAGGGTTTCAGGTGCTTCAGCAGCCACAACACCAGGGAAGGGTGGGGGAGTGGCCGTCATCATCCGAAGATCATTAGTTCCTTGTAGGATCCCTGCTCCGGAGCTTGTCGGGTGTGAGTCCCTGTTGGTGAAGTTGGACCATGAGGGTCAAGTGGCTTGTTGTTAACGTACTACCTCCCAACAGCGTTGCAACAGCCCTCCCCTCGTTCCTCGAGTCAGTAGCCGAGCTGGCAGTAGAATTCCCCAGGCTTATGGTGCTGGGGGATTTCAACCTGCCTTCGCTTGGTGAACACTCTGATGGGGTGCAGGAGTTCATGGCTTCCATGACAGCCATGGACTTGACCCAAGTAATCCGGGGTCCGACTCACTCAGCGGGTCACACGCTTGACCTCGTATTTCTCTTGGAGCAGTGGAGACGTGATCTAGATTTGAGGGGCACTGAGATCTTGCCCCTGTCATGGTCTGATCACTTCCTAGTGAGGCTTGACTTTTGGAGACCAATCCCCCACTGTAGGGAGGAGGAACCAATTAGGTGGTTCCACCCCAGTTGCCTGATGGACCCTATGGGTTTTCAGATGGCGCTTGGTGTAATACCTGATACTCTCGTCCACAGTCCGGTGGAGACTTTGGTTGCTGCTTGGAACTCAGCAGCTGGGGGGGGCTCTAAACCGGATTGCGCCTTTATGACCTCTCCGAGGTAGCGGATCCAGGAGAGCTCCTTGGTTCACCAAGGAACTCCGGGAGATGAAGCGCAAAAGAGACGTCTAGAGCGCTGCTGGAGGGGCAGTAAGTCTGAGTCAGACCGAGCACTCATGAGAGTCTATATCAGAGCCTATCTCGTGGCAATCGGGTGTCGAAATGTGCACATTTTGCCGCTCTTATTGCGTCACTGAATCGCGCCCCGCTGCCTTGTTTAGAATAACCCGCTCCCTCTTGAAAGGGAGGTATGCGGATGACCCTTTACAGGTAGAGCTGAGGAGTTTGTTCAATTTCTAGCGGATAAAGTCGCTCGGATTCGGACAGACCTGGACTCCAATTGCTCAGAGCCAGCCGAGGTAACCGGGGGAAGGTCTTGAGCGGAATTTATGGAATGAGTTCCAACTTGTCATGCCTGAGGAAGTGGACAAGGCCATGGAAGCGGTGACTGCCTCCACTTGTCCCATGCCCCTCCTGACTGGTCCACGAACAGCAGGGAGGTGACACGTGGGTGGATCAGGCGATAGGTAGCACTCTCTCTGGGAGGGATCCTTCCCGCCCCTATTAAAGCTGCGGTGGTGAGACCCCTCCTGAAGAAGTCGTCTTTGGATCCAGCCATCTTGAGCAACTATCGTCCCGTTTCCAACCTCCCCTTTGTTGGGAAGGGTGTTGAGAAAGTGGTGGCCTTTCAGCTCCGGTGGTCCTTGGATGAAACCGATTATCTGGATTCCTTTCAGTCTGGATTCAGGCCTGGCTACAGCACAGAAACTGCTTTGGTCGCGCTGATCGATGATCTCTGGAGAGCCAGGGATGGGGGCCATACCTCTATCCTAGTGCTCCTTGACCTCTCAGCGGCCTTTGATACCATCGACCATGTTATCCTTCTGCGGCGGTTGCGGGAGGTGGGAGTGGGAGGCACCGTTCTCTAGTGGTTCTCCTCCTACCTCTCGAACAGGTTGCAGTCGGTGTTGGTCGGAGGGCAGAGGTCGACCCCTAGGCCCCTTAAGTATGGGGTGCCGCAGGCAATGTTCCCTCTAATTTTTTTTCAGTGTGAGCGGAAAAGTATAGTGTGTGAGCTGCACAGTTTCATGGCCTGAGCACCTAAGAGAGCCACAGTTGACTGCTGGTCGCGTCTGATGGACATTTGCGCAACCTTCCAAGCGTCAAGCGCCAATTGCGAGTGAGGTTTCAGCCCGATGAATGCCAGGACATGAAAGTGCCACTCAAACACTATACTTTTCCCCTCACCCTGAAAAAAAAAGGCTCTCTGCTCAGCTTTTAGATGTTAGACTGGCAGAGAGGAGACATGGCACCAACAGGGTCCTGGGTCCTGGCATTTGCAGGCAACCTGTCCTCTCACATTCCTTGGGAATGCAACCCATCACATGTGAATTAGATTTTGCCAATTATCCTATTAAAAAATAACGCTATTATTCTAAAATATGACTAACTCAATATTAAAACTGTAAGATATGTAATGCTGATAAATATAGCAGTAATTGTTATTTAGTATGATTAAAATCAGTATTGATATATCAATATAATATCTATCGAAATTGACAATATAACACTAAAATAACAATACAAATATATAATGTGGAATATAAATGTAATAAATATAATATAAATGCAACATAAAAAACTCTCCCCCTTTAAAGTAGTAAGATCAATTAAATAGTCTAGCAAGTTTGGACAATATGCGATATGTTATGTTACTTAAGATATATATACCTCAGAATCAGATACAACATCCACATCATTTCCAACTGAGTCAATAAATCATATGCATGCCAAAACTATTTTAAATAAAGATATGAAATTAATCAAGTAGTGCATTTATTTTTCAAAATGAATGTACAATTTTTTTATTATTTAAGTTTTGTACCCTATCTTTCTAACTAACGTTAACTTTAAAAAGAGTTACATCAGACTACAATACAAGTAATTAAATGAAGACTAAAATAAGTGTTTTGCATATTGAGCTTTTTATATTTCTTTCTTATATTGCTTCCTTAGTTGAGAACTTGCTCCTCAGCTTACTTACGCATTAACTGTTTGTTGCTTTTATGGTTTATTCATTCACTGCTCCATCTTCAGTTTTTTTCACAGGGGGCAGGGCTTCCTTCCTTCCTTCCCTCCCTCCCTCCACTCCTTTGGCCACCAATTTTGATCCAATTTCCTCTCTCTCTCTCTCTCTCATCTCTCTCTCTCTCTCTCTCTCTCTCCACACACACACACACACCACCACAACACGTTCTTTGGGGGGGGAGTTTGAAATTACTCCGCCTCACTGCGCAAAGTCGGCTCAGCATGTGTTCGGCCCCCACTTACGCCGAATCAAATCCGCGGCCGGCGGGGACCAGGGGGTTGCATTTCAAGCCGCCAGTCCTCTTGCTTCTTCTCCTTCACCAGCAAAGCTCCTGCTGGCGTCCCCGCCCATGGCAGCGGCGCCTCTCCTTTCCACGCGGAGCACCTGAGCTGGCCCCCGCGTTATCCTCCCCCCTTCCTCCTCTGCCGTGCTTTTGAGGCCACGGGAGCTAGTAGGAAAGCGGCGGAGGTGGAGGCGGCGGCAGGGATAACCCAGAGCCCAGCTGACTCCGCTCGGAGCACCTCAGCTCAGCTGGGCTCTGGGTTATCCCTGCCGCCGCCTCCACCTCCGCCGCTTTCCTACTAGCTCCCGCGGCCTCAAAAGCACGGCAGAGGAGGAAGGGGGAGGGATAACGCGGGGGCCAGCTCAGGTGCTCCGCGTGGAGGGAGAGGCACCACTGCGGGAGCTTTGCCGGTGAAGGAGAAGAAGCAAGAGGACTGGCGGCTCATCAAAACAAGTCTGGGGAGGTCCTTTGCAGGCGGCCAGTTCTAGGCGCCTGCAAAGAACTTCCCCACGTTTGCTTTACAGAAAACTCTGCGCGGCAGATAGAATCTGCTGCGCGGGCTTTTCTTGCGAGGTGCGCGGCCGCGCAGGCGCGCACCTTAGAGGGAACAGTGGCCGCAGGGTTCGGTCCTGTCCCCCCTCCTATTCAATATCTACATGAAGCCGCTGGGTGAGATCATTCGGCGGCACAGGATAAATACCACCAATATGCGGACGATACACAGTTGTATCTGTCCGCCCCGTGCCAACTCAGTGAAGCGGTTGAAGTGATGTGTCAGTGCCTGGAGGCTGTCAGGGTCTGGATGGGTATGAACAAGCTTGCTCTCAATCCCGACAAGACCGAGTGGCTATTACTGTTCCCTCCCAAAGATTGGCCTTGTACTCCATCTCTCAGGCTGGGGGGTGAAATTATACACCCCTCAGACAGGGTTCACAATTTGGGAGTCCTCCTGGACCTGCAGCTGACTTTAGAACATCATTTGTCGGCTGTGGCCAGGGGGTCATTTGCCCAGGTTCACTTGGTGCACCAATTGCGACCCTACCTGGATTGGGAGGCCCTTAGAACAGTCACTCATGCCCTTGTGACCTCAAGACTGGACTACTGTAATGCGCTCTACATGGGGCTTCTCTTGAAGAGTATTCGGAGACTTCAGCTTGTCCAGAATGCAGCCGCGCGAGCGATTGTGGGTGCACCTCGGTACACCCACATTACACCTATCCTCCGCGAGCTGCACTGGCTGCCTGTTGGTCTCCGGACTCGCTTCAAGGTGCTAGTCGTTACTTTTAAAGCCCTACTGGTATTGGACCTGGGTAAATTAGAGCGGCAATGTAGGTGTTTTTTGCAGTCCAAATTGCCAGAAGGTAGGCTCTGATGCAAGCTTTTAACAGTGCTCGGTCTGACTCGGACTTACTGGACCTCCAGCGGCGCTCCAGGCATCTCTTCTGGCGCTTCATCTCCCGGAGTTCCTCAGTAAACCAAGGAGCCCTCCTGAATCCACTGCCTCAGATAGGCTGTAAAGGCGCAATCCGGTTGAGACCCTCTGCCGCTGCTGAGTTCCAAGCAGCGACCAAGGTCTCAGCCGGACTGTGAATGAGAGTATCAGGTAAAACACCAAGCGCCGTCTGAAAGCCCAAAGGGTCCATAAGGCCCCTGGGGTGGAACCACCTAATCGGTTCCTCCTCCCTACAGTGGGGGATTGGCCTCCGAAAGTCAAGCCTCAGTAGGTAGTGGTCTGACCATGACAGGGGCAAGATCTCAATACCCCTCAGACCAAGATCACAACTCCACTGCTCCGAGAGAAATACGAGGTTGAGCGTGTGCCCCGCTGAGTGAGTCAAACCCTGAATTACTTGGGTCAAGCCCATGGTTGTCATGGAAGCCATGAACTCCTGCTCTCCATCAGAGAGTTCGCTGAGCAAAGGTAGGTTGAAATCCCCCAGCACCATAAGCCTGGGGAACTCAACCGCCAGCTCGGCTACTGACTCGAGGAGCGAGGGGAGGGCTGTTGCAACGCTGTTGGGAGGCAGGTACGTTAGCAACAAGCCCACTTGACTTCCAAGGTCCAACTTCACCAATAAGGACTCACACCCGACAAGCTCCGGAGCAGGGGTCCTACGAGGAACCAGAGACTCTTGGATAACAATAGCCACTCCCCCACCCCTTCCCTGGGGTCATGGCTGATGAAGCACCTGAAAACCCTCTGGGCACATCTCAGTGAGGGGGACTCCTCCTTCCGGGCCCAGCCAGGTTTCAATAATACATGCCAGGTCTGCCCCCTCGTCTAAAATTAAGTCCCGGACGAGGGGAGCCTTGTAAAGCACAGACCTGGCATTTAGCAACAGCAGACTGAGACCAGGGCCCTAACTACTCACGCCATCTGGCCTTGGAGTGGGACTGATAGGGCCGGAAGGGGGGATCTCTGTGACATAGCGAACCCCCTTCCCCCGTAATGGCTCGCCCTAAAGTCCCCGCCATATCTGCCCCTCCCAGTTAGGACCGTAATGCTCCGGCCCACTCCCGTGTCTATGGGTCCTCCACCCTCCCCCATAGCCGCCGTATTCCCCAGCAGGCCCTTCAAATCATACATTCTAAGGATGGGAAGTTAAACCTAGGCCCCCCTAACACTTCTGCTAAGCACTCAGTTTAGTAGGTACCCGGTTATAGTCCCCGCCTTCTCAAACATACACAATCAAACAATCAGCCAGTCCCCACAGGTGCACCCATGTCCCTTCAGATGACTCTTGTTAAAGAAGAAACTCTCCTGGAGGTACAAAAAGGCCTCACAAGGACACAGCTGTGTTTTTGCCACATGTGATTTGTTTCCTTGCATCTTAGATTGGGGGGGGGGTGTCTCTATGGTCATCTGTTATATTGTTTATTTATTTGTTATTTGCCGCCTCTCTTGCCTGGGGCAACTCTAGGCGGCTTGCATGAACTGGTCATTTTTACAAGTCACGATTTATAATTTGGCTGTGAAGCTGGCAATTTGTCAGTTAATCTCAGTGAAATGTGGTTAAGGAAGCCCGGGGTTTGTTTTGCACTTTGTGTGAAGAGCCCAAGCTGGTCTTGCAGCGCATCTATTAGATTTAATGGATGAAGCACAGTAAACATTGCAAATGAGAGCAACACACACAGCAATTTGCTCTTGGCAAGATCCTGAGCGCTGAAAGCAGGTTGCCTCTGAAAGAGAGACCAATTTTCCAAACTTCTGTTTTATTTTTGCTTCTCAATCCTCGCTTTGAAAAAGAAAACTTCCTGTTGTTGGAAGAGACAATCAGGCTTCCCGAGCAGCTGCAGCTTGGAGTGAGGTTTCGTTTGGCAGCCAGATCAAAATAAGAAACTCTCTTTGAGACCAAATTGTGCATTCATCTCTCTCCTTTGAAAGTGAGTGACAGAGAGGGTGGGAGGGTGGGGGGGGGATATGATTTGCAATTTAACTTTTCTGTAATGAGCTCCTGCTATTATACGGATTTTATAATGGCTGGTTTGCCTGGAACAGATTGTCGGTGCAACTGGTTTACAAAACAGTTCGCGGTGCAAAGCTTGCCTTTTTCTTGTTTTAAATAGCAACAGCTGCTAAGGCTGATAATTATTGTATTTCATCAAAATAAACTTACCAACTCACTCTTCTTAGAGTTTCCCTCCGCAGTTTCCCAGTAGAGCCTCTGTAGCTGAGCTTTGTTTGCCTTTAAAAAAAGCCGGAAGCAACAAAGCTTCACACTGAGCTGTGAGCATCTTTGGAAGATTCTGGGGAAAGTTGGATAGAAAGATGAGGTGGAGGAAGCCATGATGGGCTCCGTGCTGGGGAAGCCATGATGGGCTCCGTGCTGGGCCTTGTGGGTGATGGCCAGGCACGAGAGGCTGTGCATGGGTGCCAGAACTCTTGGGGGGGGGGCATCTGCCTCAGCCTTGCATCCCTCCCCCCCACTGCCAGAATTTTGGCAGGACGTGGTGCAACCTGCCAAAGGTCGCTGCGGAAGAGATCAGAAAAGATCAAGATGGCAGGTGGGAGAGTGTGAACATTTATTTATTTATTTGTCAACAAGTAGAAGGAAACGTATGAAAACACATGAAAAAATGGCACAAATAAATGGATATAAATAAGCAAAAAATAGCCATAAACACATAAAAAGAGTACATATATATGGGGACAGTAGGGCAGGGACGATAGACATGCTGGTGTGCTTATGCAACATAGACCTGCCCCCTTTTGGGCATGCATTGCAGGGGTTTAATTCAGCAGGTTCTGACTGGTTCTGGAGAACCTGTAGTGGAAATTTTGAGTAGTTAGGGGAACCTTTGCGGAAAGCCTGAAGGGTGGTGAGGGTCCAAATCTCCACGGGGAGATCGTTCCAGAGGGCCGGAGCAGCCACAGAAAAGGCCCTCCCCCGGGGGGGGTCGACAGTCGACATTGGCTAGCTGATGGTATCCGGAGGAGGCCTAATCTGTGGGATCTGATTGGTCGAAGGGAGGTAATTGGCAGGAGGTGGTCTCTCAAGTACCCAGGTCGGATACCATGTAGGATTTTTTCTTAGTGAAAAGTAAAATACGGAGCTGAACATGTGCAAGCAAACTGAAGTTTTCTAGCCAGCTTATTTCCCTCCTCCAGGTGACCCCGGTGCCATCTTCCTGCCGCCACCATGCTGCAGTTTCCTATCCAGCTGTCCGTCTCCCGCCCAGAGTTGCCAGCCCCACGCAGCTCCCCACGTGACACCAGGAGAGAAATAGTTGGAAAGGGTTCCGCTGAAGGTTGCCACCCGCCCCCAATTGTGCTCCGGAGCCTCAGTTTTCCCACTAAGCATCTGGTTCTCTCTTGGGAGTGAATGCCAGCATCTCCTCCCTCGGATGCCCTGCCTCCCACCCTGCCCACGGCTGACCTCCAATGCCTTTTCCTCTGTCCTGTCTCTAATCCAGAGATTCAGAAGTGGGAAAGATGCCTCACAGAATCCATTCTCCTTAGACAAGCAACCCAGGGTTCAGCTGCAGCATCTAAAGAAGGGGTGTCAAACTCAAGGCCCAGGGGCCACATCCATACTTAGTTCTGGCCCATGGGGTTGACTTGGAAATAGCGAAGGACTGGCTCACGGTGCTTCTGCCCGTGAAAATGGAGCTCGGGGGCCCGTTTTCACTGGCAGAGTGCTCAGGCCACCACAGGCACCCCCGACATGAGTGATGTTGAGCTGACCCCTCCCCTCCTGGCCACACAACCCCGCTCACACCAAGTCCAAACAACCCTGATGCAGCCCCTCAATGAAATCGAGTTTGACACCCCTGTTCTAAAGGGACCGGGCAGTTTACCTTGGGAATTCTGGGAATTGAAGTCCACAAGTCAGAGAGAAAGAGGGGGGGGGAGGGAGGGAGTGATGGAGGGAGGGAGAGGGAGAGAGGGAGGGAGGGAGGGAGAGGGAGAGAGAGGGGAGGGAGGGATGGAGGGAGGGAGGGAGAGGGAGAGAGATAGAGAGAGAGAGGGAGGGAGGGAGGGGGGGAGAGGGAGAGAGAGAGGGAGGGAGGGAGGGAGGGAGAGACCCTAAGGTAGGGTTTCTCAACCTTTGCTACTTTAAGAGAGATGGAGGTCAACTCTCAGAATTCCCAGGTAACAAGCTGGCTGGGGAATTCTTGGAGTTGAAGTCTACAAGTCTTAAAGTTGCCATAAGGGCAGAATGACAACGGCTCTCCAGTTTCAGTGAGAAAGCAGACCTGTATGCTACTCGCAGCTGATCACCAGGATCACTTAGGAGGCCCTTCCTTCCCCTCCCCCACACAGCCCATTCACTCACACACCGGGGCTCTTCTTGCAGGGCAGTGCTTCCTAGTTTTATGCTTCACCACCAGCAGCCTGAATTCGTTGCTGCCCACAATATGGCCTTTAATATTAATAGGTTTTGCATATAAAGCATTTCCCAAGGACACACAAGAGTGTACAATGCGAAAGATCGGCTGCATTTATGGTGAAAATGTCCAACGGTGTCAAGTGGCCCATCCTATCCTGGGGCAAGGGCTCCCTGGAGAAAGGGGCAGGGGGCTCTTTGCCTCATAGGGTGACGCTTGAGCCGATCAGGATGTTTTGATGGGTTAATGGCTGAATGGTGAAGAGTATTTGTGGAAATCCCTTGTGGGGGGGATGCTCGCTGTGACCTTCCCTGGTTGATGGGTGGAAATTGGGATGCTGGCCTGACAGGTGCTGCTCCCACCCATCTCCAATCTCTTTTCCAGGCCCCAACAATCATGGCTCCCTGCAATGCCTCCATGTAGTCCCCCAGAAGCCTGGGTCGTCGCTCCAGAAATTGCCCTTGGTGGGGTACAGGGCTACTTTAAGAGCAGCCAGCTAAGGACCGCCTGCTCCATCTCTGGGCTTGGGAAAACCCAGTGGCGACACTGCGGGAGAAAGAGGAGAACAGGCAGCTCTGTGTTCATGCATGAGAGAAGAACTCAGTTGGTCTCCATGGTCTCTTTTTGGTTGCTTTTTCCAGCCCAAGTGCTCTGCAGGGGCCCCACACCAGTCTCCTCTCCTGGCCACAGAGCATGCTTCTGGACCACGTGGCTCCAAGGGATTCCATCTCATGGGACCCAGCATAGGGCACTTTTCTGGCATGACCCCTCCCCTCTGAAACCTCATGCCCCTCACGGCGAGACTCTCCCGCCTTCCTGGCCTTCTGAAGGGCCCCTAAAACTGGGATCCCAATGGGACCCTCCACACCGCAGGTGGTTAGTGGACTAGGAAGAAGATCCCACCCTATTGTCTTCTGCTTTTAACTTATTTTCATTTATGTAATATTTACTCTTTTAATATTTGTACCTCTGTTTTTATAATGTTTGTAAAGCTGCCCAGAGTCACTTGATAGTGAGATGGGCAGCATATACATTTACAAATTAATAGGGCATGTGTGTGTGTTATAGTAGGAAAGTGCGATGGAGCTGAAGTGAGGGCATGGCAGAATTCAGGACATGGCTGCCCATTGGCCAGAAGGGATGGGAAACAGTCCTGCAGAGTCTCAGACCCAGAGGGAAATTTGAGATTGTCCTGCCTGGTCCAGCCAATTCCAGCTTTTTCTCTGCTGAGTTTTGAAAGGAGTGGGTCCGGTCTCTGATTCTTTTCCAGTGAGGCCTGAGGATGCCTTTCTGCTCAGCAGGGGCTCACACCTTTTCAGTGTGGGTGGGTCTTAAAAAGTACCCAGGATCTTGACCCAAGAAACATTTGGCTGGAAATGATGCTGTGTCTCTCAAGACTGCCTTCATTTTTTTAAACTGCTGAAGGCAAACTGGTGGCGTTGTGTGCATTGCTCCAGGAGCAGGAAGGAGCCCTGTCAACCTCTGACAGATCGTGTGGTGGCACCTGCCATGTTGCTGCCACTTCAGTTTTTGAGATCTTACTTACTAACAGCTGCCCACAAGCCCAGAGAAGCATGACATAGCTGGGAGATCTATGACAATTTTATGTCACTAGCTTGAAGCAGCCAGCAGGAAATGGCCTTCTTGCCACCACCGAGTCCTCCCTGCCAGCCTGCTGCTGCCATCTCTTTGCAGGACATCTCAACAACAAAATTTCGCTGCAGGGACAACTTGCTGCGGGCACTGGATGGAGAGCCGGGTGGGCTGGCGAGCGAGCAGCCTGTATCAGAGGGGACAGCGATGGGCAGAGATGTGCCAGATGGCAACTGAATGAGGGTGCGGGGTGTCAAAATGGGAAGTCCCTGCCGCCCTGCAAGATTTTTTTTAAGGCCACATTGCTTAAGGTTTGACTGGGAAGCCATTGCTACCCCCCCTCTGACAGTCCACTCGCCTGCCCGCCCACCTGACTCTACATCCAGCACTCACAGTGAATTAACGGTGTTCAGATGTCCTGCAAAGAGATGGCAGCAGTGAGTTGGCAGTCAGGACTTGGTAGTGGGGAGAAGGCTGCCCCCTTCTGGCAACATTGAGCTAGCATTGTCAAGTCCTCCCATTCCTGATTTGAAGCCCACTGTGTCTCTGAAGATCCGTCCACCTTAGTGACGAAGAGAGGAAAGAGAGCTCCTGCTTCCTACCCCAAAGGATGATTCGCCCTTCCCCCACACTGTGGCCCTCATGCTGAGAAAGGTGGCTGTGATGCCTTTTCAAGCACTATTGGAGTAAAGGAATGACCCAGGACCCATTTCCATCTGGGTCTGATGCTAGGAAACCTTCCATTGCACCAGGAAACCTGATTCCACCTGGTCTGAATAATCTGGATGGAGATGCTGGACAAGGACACTGGACAATCCACAGGAGGTGGCAGCTGATGACCCACAGGTGGCATTTTGTCTTGATTCATTGGCTGCAAATCATCTGGGCTCAGTCAGGGTTGGATGATGGAAAACAGAAGGGCTCTCTTAGCATGGAGTTGCTGGGGGAGGGGGGATGTTGGTGATTTCTAGGAAAAAGCATTGCAACTTCCTCTGGATTGGGCTGGAGGCCTCTCAGTGATGCAGGTGGGCAGTTTGAGGTGGGGACCTTTGCTTCCCAAAGGACCAGTACCTCACTCTGATTTTGTCTTTTGGAGGAAGGTGCATATTAATAAAAATGTAACATATAAAATGGATATATGTCTATCAGGTAGACATGTAGCTTGTTATTGCAACTCAGAAGGATTCTGGTAGCCCCTGTTCAGACAAACAAGTTTAATCTGAAAACTGTTGACCCAGGTTCCTTCTAGTAATGGAAATCAGAAGAACCACTTGGTTTCATGAATCCCTCTTTGGCATAAGCCAAAGATCTAAAGGACAAAGTGCCCAAAGTCATCTAGGTGAGATGCGTGGTATAGAAAACAAACCAACAAGCCTTTATTAAAAGGCAGAAGCTTTTGCGATCTGTAGCTCGCAATACACTTTAATTCACTTAGCCTGAAAAGGGGCTTCTGGCTTCCTCCTGCTTGATGCCTATCAAAGACAATGGAGTTTCTCATAAGCTGCCTGAGAAAAAAATTTCACCTGGGCTTCAGCTCGGTGTAGACACCCTCCTTATTCATCATTTGCTTCTGCCATACTGTGGAACAGAAAGGAGCATGTTTCCCCAGAAAAGCCAAAGAGGGTTTATTTATTCATGCCAGGTCACAGTGGCCCAACCATTTGTTTCCAGCTTCAAACAAATTAGCCAATCGACCAACCACCAAATCCTCCATTCTGTCAATGTTTTGCTTCCTCATGTAGGTGGCCATTCCGTTGTCTTCCTGGATGAAGGTAGTGAGATAAAGAGGGTGGATCAGGAAGCTTTTTGCCCCATTGACAGAAAGGATCCCTTGGGTTAGAAAAGGGGATCATAAGCAACCCACCTCTGCTGAAGGCAGAGGTGGGTTGCTGCCAGTTTGGCCTGGTTCGGTAGAACTGGTAGTGGACCGGAGCAGCTGAGAGCGAACCGGTACGGTGGCTTTTTTGGCCCACTCGCGTGCTCTATACCTGTTTGTCTAGCAAAAGGCAAATTGTGCAGGCACGCAAAGCATGCGGCGCCTGCGTGACCTCTGACAATCAGCTGGTTGTCGCAGGGATGGTGGAATGTGCATGCACGCTCAGCGCGAGTCAGGTGCGTGCCAATCACCGAACTAGTAGTGACAGTAAGTGCAACCCACCACTGGCTGTAAGGCAGGGTTCTCCAACCTTGGTGATTTTAAGACTTGTGGAATTCAACTCCTAGAGTTCCTCAGCCAGAGTTGAAGTCCGCAAGTCTTAAAGTCGCCAAGGTTGGAGACCCCTGCTGTAAGGTGTAAATCTGAGCGTTCTTTGTATTGGCTAAAAGATGGTTGTAAGATGGGTACGGTTGGGCCAGCCAAAAATGAGCTTTTCAGATTAGCCATGGTGCCTCCATCAGTTTCCCTTGGCAAAGACCATTGGTTATTGTTGCCCTTCATAGGAATCAGAGAGAAATATTTAGAATGTCACCTCTACTACATCTTTCTAGATCTGGCTGATTTTCTAGCAGGTGGCAGGGAAACATGATGGGATAGGTGGTCTTATCTTCCAAAGCCACTAAGCATACAATCAAGATGCAGAAGGGAAAAAAACATGCTTTCTTGGCCTTTCCCCCAAATTTAGTGTGCTTTTAGGTACTTCAACAGATTTGCATTTTTGTGCAGATCTTTTACAAAATGTACTTTTTATCTTCTCACTTCAGGAAAGGATGAATTTTGGCGCACAGGTGCATTTGATTTTCCTTCTAAAGGTCCTCTAAAGGTGTGAACTGGGCAATTCTATTAAAATTCAGATGGAACTAATTTCACTTCTGTCCTTTCCTGCTTCTGAGAAGATTCAGAGAGAGAAATGACAGCCTATTTTTTAGTGCAAGAGAGAAGGTTTCAAGTTCTTCTCCTAGGATCAAAAGAAGAATCCAGATGGAAAAATGAAGAATCAGTTCAAAGGCCCCTGTTAAAGCCACCGGCCCTTCATCCTCAGAAGGCTGCTACCCAAAATGTTGTGGAATACCAAGGAAAATAGATGCTCCTCAGTTGTTCTTCTCTGCATGAAAGCCCTATTGCTATTCTTGGCCACTCTCGTCATTGAGTTAGATATAGCCAAAGCTGTGGGGGAAACCCTACAGCCTGCAAATTTGATTTCCCAGATAGATTGCAACAGAATTCAAGTTTATTCTGATGCTTTGGAAAATAGGCTGACCCGCCTCTTCTTTGATGGACTGCCACAAAAAAAGGGGTCAACTAATTTTCCAAAGCACCAGAAGGCAGGACAAGAAGCAATGGATGGAAACTAATCAAGGAGAGAAGCAACCTGGAACTAAGGAGAAATTTCCTGACAGTGAAGATAATTTATCAGTGGAACAGCTTTGCCTTCAGAAGTTGTGGGTGCTCCATCACTGGAAGCTTTTAAGAAGAGGTTGGACAACCATTTACCTGGAAGAGCATAGGGTCTCTTTCTGGAGCAGAGGGTTGGACTAGAAGACCCTCAAGGTCCCTTCCAACTCTGTTATTCTTTGGACCCTTTTGAAATAATCTTCCCCTTCGTGCCTCCTCTCTTCCCTGACTTCACATGATTCCCCCTGTCCCATTGGGGCCTTTTTTCCTTACACAAAGAGTTGCTCAAACACAAAGTCTGATTCAATGGGGTTTTATTGGTTTCCCTTTAACATCTCAAGTGCTTCAGGTCATCCCACGGCATAGGCGGTACACGAATGTTAAACCTGAAAAAGCAGATGCGTGGCGAAACATCTACCTAGATACAGAGCCATCTTTTCAGGTTCTTGAACCAAGAGTGACATAAAATGCTCATCCGCTGGGAGAACTTTGGCAGGAATGGAGAGGAGGGGGCGTTTCTGCCCCTTACACCTTGACAAAGAGTGTTGAATATGCAAGAGAACACAGAGCCCTTCCAAAGCCCACCAAGATGGCTCAGAGCCACCTCTCTTCCTGCATCATGGGAGGGAATTGGATTCCAGGCTGTTTAATGCATGCACACAAGGACAGACAGCCTCACCCCCAGAGCCTGCCTCCTTCGGGGCATCCGGAAAGGAAGGAGGGGGGGCATCGCCCAAGTCTTTCAGAAGCACTCAGCTTCGTGTTTCCATGCTTGGATGGTTCCCAGATGCTACCTCTGGATTGAGGCTGTTTTCATGGTGAGGGGGGTGGGGGGTGGGTGGGCAGGGGAGGAAGAGCTATGGGGCCCCAGCACCACTTTCCACCTTCTTGATGGGCCTCCAAGCGGTCACCCCCAGAATCATTCCCGGGGTCCCTTGGCACAAGGCCAAGCCCGCTATTCCATCTTGGCATCTGAACGAAGAGGACGGGTTCTTGAGGGCCCCCTGTGCATTCAGACCCAGGCCACAATCACTCGGCCAAACAACTGGCAGTTTAGGATGTGGCACCCTAAACAGCATCTGGTTCAGATCTAGGCTGCCCACGGGCAGGGAGCACAGCGAGGGTTACTCTTTAGAAACAAGGTTTTGCTGGTTACGCCATCGAAGGGGAGGGTGGGTCACACATGCAGTCTCAATGATACACCTCTGTACACACACGGCATCTCCAGCGGTCTGATCCAAGGCCATCCAGGGACAGGTTGGGCTCAGACAGGAGTGGTTCGTCTGTTGGCGGGGTTGTTATGCAAAGATTCCTTGAACTCTTTGGGCAGGGAGTTGTGGATCTGTAAAAAACCGTGATCTCTCTCTGAGTTCAGCAAAGTCCCAATAGTCACCTTGGAAGGATCTCTGGAAAGAGTGAACATGGAGATGTCGGTGGACGGGATGGTGTTAAAGCCTTTGCCGATGGGGGACAGGTCCCTCGACCGCGGCTCGGTGGAGCGGGAGCTGGATCGCCGTCGGAACCGGTAGCGATAGGTGGGCAGGCGGGCAAAGGTGGACTTCTTCAGGAGGGCCACGGAGTGGGACTTGGCCCGGATCTGGCGGTGCTTCTCGATGTACATGTGGACAGCAACAACACCGACCATCTCGGCAATGATGAAGGAGAGGGCACCAAAATAGAAAGACCACCCGTAGGAATAGCTCTTCTTGGAGTCACTCTGCCCAGGGTCTCCTGCGTTGGCCGAGATGTAAACTATGATCCCAATGATGTTGCTGAGCCCTGAAAGGAAGAGCAGAGAGCAAGGCAATGTAAGTTGGGTCTCTGGCATCTGAAAAGAGATACAGTCCAGCTCAGCATCTGCTGTCACTTTGCTCGCTGTCCTTCTGATGCTCTCAATCAATGTTTGTAAACCTTGGCAACCTTAAGATTCTGGACTTCAATTCCCAGAATCTCCCAGCCACTCTTTACACAGATAAACTGCAGACACCTTTCTAGCATCGGTACTATAAATAGGCCTGCAGGATTTCCTGAGAATTTATAAATTTCCATTATGCAATCCATAATGGAATCCATCACCATTTAGAGTGGCAGAATGCAACCACAACCGGCAAAGTGTTCAAGCCTGAAAGCAGGGTGCCTGGTGTTTCTGGATCCAGGATCTATTTAGGATCATCCTCCGTCATCCAGACTTTCCTGGCAATTATAGAGACCCAACAAAGTGCTTCTGTTGTGATGCCAGAACCAGGTGAATGATATTTCCTGGTTATTTTTGACACTGGGAGGGAAGTCAACCTACAGTAGATATCAGAGGTGGGTTGCTGCCGGTTCGGCACGGAATGGGCAAACCGGTACGTAGTAACAGTGCGCAGAAGCATCACGCACAAGCAAACTGGTAGTAAAAATAATAGAAACCCACCACTGGTAGTGCATCTGTCTTGTGCAAACTTTTTAAGGGCAGCAACAGATCCCTCATTGTGGGAAAGTTCATCTGTTGGAACCAAAGAAGGAATTGGATCTCTTTATCCTTTTGTTTTCAACATAGTGTTAGCAATGGTCACCACCCATAATTGCTCTGTGAGGGAGCTTAGTAGTTCTTAAATATGATAAATAAATAAATAAAAATTCAAGTGACATCAAGAGGAACAAGAACAAGCAATGGGTGAGACACCTTAAGGCCAGGGTGGGCTAGCATCTCCCAAAATTGTTTTTTTAAAGGTATCTGGTTTTTCTTTTAAAAAACTGCAGAGGTTCAGACTCGGAATGGGAGAAGCAACAGGAAAAACACAAGATGGATTTCAGGGCCCTGGTCTCAGGTTGCTGTTGCTAAATGCCAGGTCTGTGATTCATAAAGCTCCCCTCGTCCGGGACTTAATATTAGACGAGGGGGCAGACCTGGCATGTATTACTGAAACCTGGCTGGGCCACGAGGAGGAGTCCCCCTCTCAGAAATGTGCCCAGAAGGGTTTCAGATGCTCCACCAACCACGACACCAGTAAAGGGGTGGGGGAGTGGCAGCCATCATCCGAGAGTCACTAGTCCCTCGTGGGATCCCTGCTCCGGAGACTGTCGGGTGTGAGTCCCTTCTGGTGAGGGACTCACACCCGACACTGGGTGAGATCATACGCCGGCATGGGATTAAATACCATCAATATGCGGACGATACCCAATTGTATCTGTCTGCCTCGTGCCAACTCAGCGAAGCAGTGGAAGTGATGTGCCAGTGCCTGGAGGCTGTCAGGGTCTGGATGGGAGCGAACAAGCTTGCACTCAATCCAGACAAGACCGAGTGGCTATTGATGTTGCCTCCCAAGGATAGTCCAGATATTCCATCCCTTAGCCTGGGGGGTGAAATCTTACACCCCTCAGAGAGGGTCCGCAACTTGGGTGTCCTCCTGGATTTGCAGCTGACATTAGAACACCATCTGTTGGCTGTGATCAGGGGAGCTTTTGCCCAGGTTCGCCTGGTGCACCAGTTGTGGCCCTACCTGGACCGGGAGTGCCGTCGACCGGACAATGCCGGCTGGCAGCCCCTCGGGGGAGGGCCTTCTCTGTAGCTGCTCCGGCCCTGTAGAACTATCTACCCATAGAGATCCGGACCCTTCCCACTCTCTCGGCCTTCCGAAAAGCCACTAAAATCTGGCTATTCCGGCAGGCCTGGGGCTGACTTCATGAACGAGGTCCAGCCCCACCTAGACGGAATGTATGGTGTGTTGTTTTTAAATTTGTTTCTCTTTTTCTATTTTTAACTCTTATCTTTTATCTTGTTTTTGTAAACTGCCCGGAGTCCTACGGGATTGGGCGTCATATAAATTTATTAAATTACTAATTACTAATTCAGTTATGAAGATAAGACAGTGTTCCATGGATGTGATCTTAAAGGTGTGGAAAACTGTGATTAGACGTGAAACACATGTAAAAGGCACGTATAAAAATTCTGATGGCAAGATAAATATGATATTCTTTCTGGTCCCTTTCATGATATATGCACAGCTCCACATCTGACTCTGTGAAATCCCTGTTTTCTAAGCCTGGCGATTCAATATTTATTTTTACTTTTGCAGTTTCTTTGCAGCTTCTTAATTATAGAGCCCATAAAACTGACCTCATGTAATACTTTGATGTGCTTTCCCTTGTCTAGCTTCACACAGGCAAGTCCAAATATGATTGCTTTACTTTATTACATAAACCCAGTCGTGGTAACTGCAGGTTGTTATTAGGCCTTTACTGCTAAGAACAGCCAATTGCAGCTCAAGGCAATAAACCATGGTTGAAATAAATTATGACTTACTGTAAAGCAAAAAAACAAATTGTGGTTTATTAAAACAAACCATTAATGAGTGAGCCTTATTTTCTCCCCCTTCTGTATCTTATCTGTGTATTGTTTTGTAATCCATTTCTATTGTATCTATATGGAAAATGCTCCAATATGAAATCAGAGTACTTAATGTTGCAAGCTTATATCATGGTCCCGATCCAGGCTGGTGTCAACCATTGTGAACTGCGTGAAAACGGGACTCACCTGCAGAAACAAAAAAGATTCCTGCGCTCAGGATGACGTTGAGTTTGCTCTTGTAAAACTCACTGGCCGCCACACAGAGACCCCCAAAGAACAGGAGTCCCACACTGAGGAGGGGGAAGATGCTGGAGGCTCTTACAGCACCTGGAGGGAGACAAGAAGAGTGTTGGGGTCTGGAGAGGGCAGTTGCAGCTGACCAAGGGCGGCTGGAGACTATCCCAGGGAGGGCAGCAGCCTCTGCAGAGGCGCCAAGAGGACAGCTGCGACCGTGTAGTGAAAGCCCATTCTGCAGGTGTCACACACGCCTAAAGACTTCCATTGTGGCTGCCATCTTGACTTTTTCAGGCACTGTCCCTGCATAGAGAAATCAGACTGTTTGCTCTCTCTTTCAGCAGAGCCACCTGGCCGCTTGGAGGTCACAGCACACCACCTGTGCTGGGTTTGAGAAAAAGGCTAGAGAAGAGGCACTCTTTGGATTATCTGCTCTGACAGGAGGACAGAGTTGGAAGGGACCTTGGGGGTCTTCTAGCCCAACCTCCTGCTCAAGCAGGAACCCTGTGCCAGTGGTCCCCAACCTGTGTGGCTTGATGGCCTGGCTCAGGGGTGGGTTCCTACTGGCGTTGGTACCAATTCGATGTGTGTTGCTTGCACACGCGCAATTCACTATAAATTGTTCTGCGCATGCACAAAGACCCTGAAAAGCTATTAAAAATCATGCTGGCAATGGCAGAGGAGACCGGGGAACCAGTTCTGGGACGTGGCCAGCCTGGGTTGCGGTTGGTTCTGCGACCCAGGCCAAATTATCACTACCGGTCCGCCCGAACCGGTACAAACCGGTAGAAACCCACCTCTGGCCTGGATGGTGGGGAGGGAGGGGGAACTGGGCTTCATGAGAAGCGGGCCAGCCCACATATATTTGCGCACAGCTGGACTCCCACAATGCACACGCAGCTTGACTACAAGTTGAGCTGCCTGCCCCTGTGTGGGTGTGCCAGCCCACTGCTCATGCAGCCCAGTGGTGGTGGTGGTTGGGGACGCCTGCCCTGTAGCATTCCAGACAAATGGTTGTTCAATCTCTTCTTTAACAGTCTCCAGTGTTGAAGCACCCACAACTTCTGGAGGCAAGTTGTTCCACTGATTCATTCTTCTAAGTGTCAGGAAATTTCTCCTCAGTTCTAGGTTGCTTCTCTTCTTCATTAGCTTCCACCCATTGCTTCTTGTCCTGTCTTCTAGTGGTTGACTCCCTATTCTTTATGGCAGCCTCTCAAATATTGGAAAACTGCTGTAACAAAAATTAAAAATGAAGGCAATCTTCAGTAATCTCGCTGCTTTAGAAGGAATGCAGTGCTTAGAAAAGGGTTTAGGGTCCCTGTTTCAATCTTAATTTCACCTCCCCCCCCAAGAAGATTGGTGTGGTTGCCTTTCCTGACTGAGTCACCCACCTCTTGCCCCACCAGGACCCCTGAACTTACGCAAGAGATACTCAGCCGCATCCTGTTCATAATCAGCATCTTCTGGGAAATGGTTGATCTGCTTGCAGATTCCTCGGAAGGTCCCTGTGGGGGGAAAGAGGGGGTGGGGATGTAAAACTCTCAGAAGCACCAGGATGCTGGACCAGACCAGCCATGGCTGACAAGGCCTCTGCATCTTAGGATGATGGGGTCCCTCGGCCTGCTCCAGCAGTGGAGAAAGAGGATGCAGAGCCACCATCCATCCTCCCAGATCCAGGCCATTCTACAACCCTGCCCAAGGTTAACGTCCTGCCATGCCTGCTTTTTAACCAAGGAGGTTGAGCTCCAAGCCGTTCACAGTGAGCTCTCTTGTACAAGGAGGGTCTCCTTGACGTTATCACCCACCTCTTGCCCTTTTGGCAGCCCACAGGGGTTGTACAGAGTCCTCCTGTGCCCCACCACAAGGACAGGCAGAGAAAATGGACCTGTATCAACCCCTGAAGGTGGGCAAGCATCCCAAAAACGTGTCCAGAATTCATTTAGCTGCCGATTCCCCATTCAAAATGTTAAACTCTCCTCCTGGAGAATCTATTGTAATTGTTTTAAAAGAGTTCAATAAAATGAGACAGAAAGCTCTGACATACAGACAGATCTGGCCCTCTAAATCACCCCCAAGTGCAAAGGTCACCCCTGGCACAATTCATGCAGTTCTTAGCCTATGGTGGTGTGGGCTGTTTACATCTTGGGTTTTACATTCCAGGGTTGCCTGAGATGGGCTGAATTTAACATACTGTAAACATACATACGTATATACTGTACACACACACACACTCCTTGAGAGCATCATGTCAGTCCATCCCCTGCTGGCCGGGCTCCTTCTGGATTATCACCCCCATCACATACTCCTAGCTTTCCGGCAGAGTGGTTCCTCTGCTTAATATTAATTCCTTTATTTAAATTGATATTGTTGTTGTAACAGGATTAATCCCTCGAGGAGACAGCAAAGTTTGGCAATCTCTCTAAAATTCAATTGAAATTGGGTTAAGGAAGCTGAAAGCAAAGGCAGGCTTACCTCCCCACCAACCTCCTCCCTCATCCCCAGTCACCCTAGTGCAGCTGGATTGGCCCCAGGGCTAGCAAAGGCCTCTGTGCTTGGTTTGAGTACCTGGCCAGAAACCTTCTGGTAAGCAAGTGCAGTTTTATTTTTAATAACACAAATCTCTAAGTTGCTCGCAAGCTTGAGCTGCTTCCCCTGTTGTAACATCTGTCCTTGTGTCTCCCCGCTCTCCCTGCAGATGGGATTGGTTTTTGCTGTGCAGGTAACATCTGCCTACTTGGAGTCATAATCCACAAAACAATGACAAACCAAATCATAGATGTTGCTGATTTCCTAACTCTGGTGAGCCCTGGAATGATCCTGCCCTCAGGTTGTGGCAGCTCCCACCTTCATAGACTATTCACCTTGGACAGGTTTTAACAGATTAACAGAGTTGGAAAGGACCTTGTAGGTCACCTAGTCCAATCCCCATCCAAGCAGACCCTACACCACTTCTGACAGATGGCAGTCCAGTCTCCTCTTGAAAGCTTCCATGGATGAAGCTCCCACAATTTCTGAAGGCAACTTCTATTCCATGAGTTGATTGATCTCACTGTCAGAAAGTTCCTCCGTCTTTCTAGGTTGAATCTCTCCTTGATCAGTTTCCATCCATTATTCCTTGTCTGGCCTTTGAGTGCTTTGGAGAATAGTTGACCCCCTCCCCTCTGTGGCAGTCCTCCAAACACTAGAAGACTGCTATCCTGGCTCCCCTGCTCCTTCTCTTCACTAGGCTAGCCGTGCCCAGTTCATGTGCAGCAATCAAGCTCCTGCATCAAGACAAGAGATTCTCTGGGGCTGGAGGTGAAGGCTGCCCTGTGGTGGGGTTAATTCTCCACATCTTGAGCAGTTGCCTGACCCCGTTTCTGGATGGAGCGCCAAGGTCTTCTGCGCATACTAATTGGGCCTCTTGGCCCTGGCTGCCTAGCACTCACTTCCGTTGAGGTCCTGCTTCTGGATCATCCTTTTTGGCCATCTAATTTAATTTGCCCTTGGGCCAAGGAGACAATCTTGCTCAAGCCTGCGTCCCATGATCGTGATAACAATGGACAAAGTTGCACAACAAACTTGCCCCTGAACAAATCAGGCCAGCGAACAGCCATGTTCGTTCCGGAGATCGTGGCGGTCAGCCTGGGGCTGTGTTGGCAGGACTTAGAGGCCGTCTTGGGATCACTCTATAATTTAATAAAGGAGGGAAAAACCACCCAAATAAAGTGCTCTTCCTCCGCTTGAATTCACCTATTGGTTTGCATCCCCCGCCTTCCCAGTGGCCTTCTGCAGAACGAGGGCTAATTGCAATATGAGTAATATTGTCTTGTAAACAGTTCAATCTCTCTCCCCCACCCCCACCCCGTTAATTGTGTGGCAATGTCTGTTATGACTTCTTAATGAGCCTACAATCTAGCCATAGTGGCTTTTAAGCAGAGGAGTCTTCACTTACTTGCTGCATCGCTATGATCGTGATTTGGGCACTTGACAGTAGGCTCAAATTATGATGGTTCTAGGATCATCTTTTGCGACCTTCCTTCTGGCTTCCCTCTAGCAAAACTGGCAGGGAAGTTGCGAGTCACTCTGGTAAGATGCTCACACTCTCCTTCACCTGTAGCAGCCATTTACCTGCCTGCCAGGCCCCTGGACTCACTGAATGATCCACAAACCTTGTTAAACCACAGCAACCGAGGTCTTCCTATTGCTGAGTGATGCAATCACATTCGGTTGGGTTTTATGACTGCATCATTTAGGGACAGGAATATCAGTTCCAATGCCTGTTGTTAATCAAGGTAACTGCAATGGCAGCCAATTGGCCATGGTTAGAGTTCACCCTACCTAGGAAAAAACCTGGCCACAAAGCAGCCTCCAAATTAATTCTGATGTTAAGGTGCACCAGGATGGCTCCAGTTCTCACGCAACCTCTAGGTGTGGAGCTGGGATGAAATTCGGTAGCTTCTGACAGGTTCTGGAGAACTGGTAGCGGAAATTTTCAGTAGTTCAGTAGTTCGGCAAATACAACCTCTGGCTGGCCCCAGAGTGTGTGGGTGGGGGGAATGGAGATTTTGCAATATCCTTCCTCCAGGAGTGGGGAGGGAATGAGGATTTACAGTATCCTTCCCCTGGAGTGGGAAGGAATGGGGATTTTGCAATATCCTTTGTCTACCGTGGCCACCAAGCCACGCCACAGAACTGGTAGTAAAAAAAATGAATTTCAACACTGGTGTGGGGTTTGGTTCTTAAAGTAAAGCTCAAAACCTGCTGCCTTCTTTAAACAGTTTTGACTGGGTCATGGCCCTGTGACAGCTCGTCTTCAGCTCCCTGCATTTAGTGCTGCTGGAATCTGCATTGGTATTTTCTCAGTATTTCTTTTTTTTATCGTCACTAAAATAACCATCCTGGCCCCCTCCTTCTGCCTACACCACAGTCGCTGTATCCACTGACATTTCAGAATGCCAGCATTGAGATTTGGGTTAAGTTTCACATCTTTGATAGATTGATTTTTTGCGGGTCCTCATTGGGGAGCAGCATCTTCTTTAAGCAGTTGACATCAAGGGCAGGGCTGTTATCAGTGGTGGCAGAAATATTCCAAGGCAGTGCAGGGCATCGTGCCAAATGTCTCCTCTATGACAGCGGGATAGGCACATGGTTTTGGGGAACCCTGTTCATTCCCTTGCAAGAGCCCACCCAGCCACTGAAATAGTAAATTTCTGTGAATTGACTAGTCTAAAGAAAAGAAGAATCAGGGGTGACCTAATAGCAATATTCCAGTATTTGAGGGGCTGCCACAAAGAAGGCGGGGTGTCAATCTATTTTCCAAAGCCCCAGAGGGCAGGAGAAGAAACAATGGATGGAAACAGATCAAGGAGAGAAGCAACCTGGAATTAAGGAGAAACTTCCTAATATTAAGGACAATTAACCAGGGGAACAGCATGTCTTTGGAAATCGTGGGCGCTTCATCCCTGGAGGCTTTTCTGAAGAGACTCATCTCCTGCTTGATCAGGGGACTGGACTAGAAGACCTCCAAGGTCTCTTCTAATGTGTATTCCATTCCATTCACAATGGAATGCTAAATGACTTTTAAGAAACATAAATGCCTGTTTGCAGCTTAGCCAGTGTTAAAACACCAAGACCCTCACAGCCCATTTATCATTCAGGCAGATGCCAGCGATGTGGCCATGGGGGCAGTGCTCTTGCAATGAAATTAATAGTCTGCCCTACAACCGTGTGCCAATGCTTCCAAAAAAATCCAGCGAGACCGAACAGTGGTGGGTGGTCTGTGAAAAGGAGGCTTATGTAGTGCGCTGGGCGCTCCTAACTTGGTGGCATTTCCTGGAAGGGGATAAAACACCTTTTGAGGTGTGGACTGATCATAAGAACTTGGAAGCCCTGAAGCCCCCAGAGCAGATCCGCTGGGCTCAATATTTTCACTCTGTCAATTTCACCTTGCGGTGTGTCCCAGGAGGGGAAAATTTCCTAGCAGATGCTTTGTCCAGAGAGCTGCAATGTAACAGCTCTAAGCCAGAAATGATCCATTACATCCTGCCACCTTGCAGTACCAGCAACAGGGGTGGGATTCACTTACTTTCCCTACCAGTTCGCAAATATGAAAGCATGCATCCATGCATGTGCCTGGCCTTCCGTG